>NC_061095.1:35273222-35315722 GCF_015104395.2 Macrobrachium nipponense | reverse complement strand
CCCTAAAGTTTTATTATGACATTTAAAATGACCCACTCTAAAGAAATACTTTTTCTCTTCTTTCATGGTGGTTTCTTCACATTTTCATTTTCTGCGATAACTCTCCCCCAGTCTTGGTTAGTCAACAAAAAATAGAGAGTTATCATCAAATAATTCTGGAATGGAAAATCTCGTCTCTCTCTCGTCTCTCCTCTCATCTCTTCTCTCTCTCTCTTCTCCTTCTCTCTCTCTCTCTCTCTCTCTCTCTCTCTCTCTCTCTCTCTCTCTCTCTCTCTCTCGTGTTTAGGAACTACGAATATTCCGTTCCAAATAAAATTGACTATGATCTCAGGATATTTATACTTCTTTTCCACTCATCTCTTGCAGTTCTGCTTCTTCTGTATTATTATTATTATTATTATTATTATTATTATTATTATTATTAATTATAACATTCAACTTGATTATTTGTTATGCCTCTCATACACATTCGGTCTAAAACGCACGATTTATTTTTATTATTTGATTTTACTTTTTACTGGCGCGCCAAGGGTAAAGTATTTTTTTTACTTTTAGTGTGTACAAAACATTCTTTTATGAAAATGAATGTGGTTTTAAAATGAAACTTCTCCCGAATATACAAATTTTTCGGAATTCTAATCTGGTTTTGAGGATAGATTTCCGATACAGAATTAAAATGAAAAATATTGTTGATGCAAGTATTCGCTGAAGAAAAAAATTGTTTGAATCTTTACAGATTTTGCAAAAGAAAAAGAATAAAAGATTTTCCCAGTGTAATGCAGTAGGATTTCATCATTGACAGAAGGATAATTAAAAAAATATCGGAATGGATTTGCGGTTAGATAGATATTTCTATTGTACTTGCTCTAGTGCGGAAAAAAACACATTAACGAGTAAGATATAATACTTACCGACACTTCCTTCTTTCTAGTGTAAACGTTACAAGTAACAAGAAACGTAATCCTGTTACTTGTAAAGTTTATTACCGTTAATTTCTACTGTTCTCGCCAGAGATAAGCATTACATGTGCTTTCAGAGAAATTTTTTTTTTTCTTGTGTACAGTTTTCGTTTGAATTTAATGGCTGTTTTGTTTCACTTAAGAGCAGCTTCTATTAGTTTGAAGATACTTCCTGAATTTCCATCCTCCCCCTCACCTATTCCCTTGCCTTTCCTCCTTGTTTCTTATTCCTTACCCCTAAACTCCTATTTCTGTTTTGTTTGTTGAAATAACAACCAGAACACGTGGTTTTTAGTTTTCTGTAAAAGAAAACTAATGAGATGGCTTTCTATGTTCGTCCTCACTTCTTCTGTCCACCCTCAGAACATAGAAACTACTGAGGCTAGAGGGCTGCAAATTGGTTGGTTGATCATCTACTATCCAATCTTCAAACATGCCAAATTGCAGCCATCTAGCTTCAATAGATTTTATTCATTTTTATTTAACGTTAAAGTTAGCCTCAACTGACGTCCGGCAACGGTTTTTATTACTTTTCACGCAGAATATTATCTTTGTAAATTGTATTGTATTGTTACGTTTTCAAAACTAGAAATTCATAAAAATTACTTTATTGCATTTCATTTTAATGTATCGTACTTTATCTTATTATATTTGTCTAGGGCCACTTAATCTCCGTCTGTATCATGTAATAAAAAGACAGGAAGTTATTTTCCGGTTTTTACTGGCTGCTCTATGAGCAAGAACCCGTGCTGTTATGAAGCCAAGTTTGTATATATATATATATATATATATATATATAATATATATATATATATATATATATATATATATATATAAAAAGAGGAACACAAAGCAAAAAATAGCGAAATGAGAACTTACCGGCACAGATGCATAGACAAGACTGAATAGGTTATTATTTACTTTTGACAAAAGTGGAAAAGCAAACATAGAGACGAGAAGGTAGAATGGGTGAATGGTCTATTAGGTAATGTTCAATTGTACAGCAGTTGAATGGTTATTGAGGGTTGGTGACAATTGTTTAATAAAGAAGGACTCGAGAATGGGTGATGACCGCTTTGAATACACTAGATTGTATTCGGTAAAGTTCCACTTGTCAAATGAGCTTTAATAGATATCTTTAGGTAATATACTTCTTAATCTCTTACAAATATTGTTCCCCCAAGGTAAAGAAGTGGACATTTTTTAAAGTGAAATTAATAGTTCACTCCATTCACTCTTATATTCCACTCGATGAATTATCTTCCGTAAAAGGAATTGAATTGATATTTCAAATGAATTGTTGAAGCCTCCCTTCAATGGATTTCACACCATAAACCCATATCTATGAAATTAAACAATTTGATACGGGCCACTGCCAAATTAGCTTTCAATTGATAGAGGAAGCCAATTATCCAATTTCAAAGTTAATTGTGGCCTCCATTTTATTTCTTTAAGAATTATGATTTTTTATTCATTTATTTATTTTTTTTTTTGCTTAACAACAGAAATGTATTTGCACAAATGAGTAGGAACAAATTTATTATTAAATCCACTGGCTATCTTAATTATACATACACACGTAATGTGATAGTGGATATACATTTAATTTCCTTGTCAGTAATATTAACACATTTTTCGAATGAAGTAGTAATTGTGACATAAAGCAGTTGCCTTTGAAGGACCAAAGATTATGCAAGAATTAAGTTTTGTCCTAAAAAACTACAAGAATTTATTATTTTTATTATTATTGTTAATTATTAGGTACAGTTTTCCGTGTCGAAAATGATGGTAATGGTCGCAGGTCCACAATAATATAGCATGGGAGAATTGATGGTCTTTAATAGATATTAGCAATATTCGAACCTTGCGCTAGGTTCATCCTCAGTCAAGTGAACATCATGACTTTAAAAATTCGTCGAAGTAAACTTCTGAGCGGGGCAATTCTACAACAGAGAACGCAAATGTAGGAAGCGCTCAATAGCCCGGCTAGGTAATTCCGTTGTTGATATTCGTTTCCTGTTAGTTTTTGTGCTGGAACGTGATGAAGCTGCATGATGTTCCCGTGGTGGCTATATTATTGTGCACATGCAACCATTATTATTATTATATTATTATTATTATTAATTTCTGTTGTTTATGAAGGCTAATTTTAGTAAATATATTTTTTAGCGTCGGAAAAAATTTATACTTTTCAAATTCATTCTTTAAAAATATATATAAATTATCCATTATTGAAGCCAAGTAAGTGATTGGATAGAATCGCAATCAAACAGACAGAAGGACGATCGAGGAAGCCAATAGCAGCTTCATAAAGGCCCTTAACACTCTCTCCAGGAATTCCAACACTTGGAAAAACTCCAATTTATCCTCAACAAAGATTCGTGAGACTACTCGACTCTGTCAATGGAACTGACAGCGGGCAAGAAATGAATGCGAGAAATAGAACCAGAGAAGTGTTTATTCTCTCTCTCTCTCTCTCTCATATATATATATATATATATATATATATATATATATAGATATATATATATATTATATATATATATATATATATATATATATATATAATATATATATACTATATATATATATATATATATTATATATATATATAATATATATATATATATATATATATATATATAGATATATAATATTATATATATATATAATATATATATATATATATATATATATATATAGATATATATAATATATATATATATAATATATATATATATTATATATATAGATACATAATAAATTACAAGTTAAAAGCAAAAATTATTACCCAAAAAATCGGCTAAAAATAATTTAAAACATTAATACAAAAACAAAACGTGAGTAAGTGAGAAAGGCTACCTGTTCAAGGAAAGGTAAAGAGACAAGTGACCACAACAGTTCGTACATGCCCAGACAACACTTAGGCCAGAGAGAGAGAAGACGTAGAAACATTAGATTTTAAGCCTGGAGAGAGGTGCATGATAAATAAAGACTCAAGGGTCGTTACGTAGTTTAGTAGTGCCTAATATTGAAAAATGCTTTTTTTCCACAGTAATTTTGCATTTGGATGCATGAGTTCTTATATTAGAAAATTCGGGATTCGATATTCTTGACCTTTTCTTATAACTAAGACCTAGATGGCTATAATGACGAACCTGCAACAGCTTTGGAGAGGATTCAATGTAATTACCAAGGCATCTTGGGCATTGAAATTTATATATATGTTGAATCTCATGCATTCCTGAAGCTTGTCCTTATAACTGAAGAAACCTTCAATTTAATCTGGGTTTATAGGAATGAGGTTTAATTTTAAAAATCCTAGTTCGTTTTCAATTAATTGTTTAACCTTGGAACGTATATTGTAGGAGTGAATAAAGGGAATTGGTGCATACAAAAATAATTTTGGAACATTAAAGTTCAATGTAGGTTTGGAAACAAACCTTGCTAACATTTTGTTGATAATACTAAAAATAAAATTTTTGGTGAATACTCAATTAAAAATTAAATTTCAAAATGAAAATAGGCCCAATCTGAGGTATATCTAAGTGCTCTAAAAACAAGAATGGTGATTGCATTTATTTTAAAAGAATGGAAACATGAACTAAAAATGTTGGTGCCTAAACCTGTAGAAGTATTTTTTTCTGAAAACATAAGTACTAAAACCGTGATTAAAACTTTACAGGTTCAGGCACCAACAATTTTTAGTTCACGTTTCCATTCTTTTAAAATAAATGCAATCACCATTCTTGTTTTTAGAGCTTTTAGATATTATCCTCGAAGGGAATGGAATGGAACCTATGAGGTCTTTCAGTGTTGAAAGGGCAACAGAGTATAAGGTTAAAGGTGCAACATGGGGAAGTCTCGCAGTTGCACTCTAAAATAATCATCAGGAGAGGGTGGAAAGAAAGACGGAAGCAAGAAAATGTGAAGAATGGTGGTACAATACAAGGAATAAGAGGGGTTGCAGCTAAGTGCCTAAGAAATGCTTCATAGAACCTTAAGTAATACCTACAGTGCACCATGTGACGTGCACTGAAGGTACTGCCTACCTACTGGGTTGAATCGGACTTTATTTGTGACCTAATATTTGTGAATATATAAATTCATTTTTCCCAGTCAATCGTAAATTTCTACGAGTTCACCTGCTAAACTAACTGATAACGTTGCAGGTGAGTTAAAGCCCTCATTGGCTACTACTGCAGGCAAGTTCTAAGGCCAATTATAAAAAGGTATCAATATCTCCTTGTCTTAAATGAAAATTATGACCCAATGCATTATTCTCCAAAACAGAAAATCCCTATTGGAAAATCTTAGACGATTATTATTTCAATCTTAATCACAAGTAAATGGCAATGAACATAAAGATAAATATGTTAGTCTTATCTTGTACTTTTTCTTAATTGTTTATTTTTTACGTAATGTGAAATATATTATTTTCAGTAATATATAGACGTTCATTTTCTGTACTCAAATATATTAAATGTAAATAAGCCAATTTCAGTTGCACAAATGATGAGCAAAAATCGTGAAAAAATTCTCAATATTATATTCAACTGAGTTTTTCAGTGTCTAAATGAAACACAAAGAATGAAATAAATCAGTGCAAATTGGTTATACATAATCGAGATTTCCGCGGGGAAGTAAAATATACAAATCAGCTTTGGAAAAAGCAAAGGACTAAGAAAAATCTAGGTGGGCTATACCACTATAGTTACGTGGTGCGATTACAGCCAGTATGATTTCATCAATGTTTATCAATTTAAAGTGAACTCGAGTTCATTGCTCAAGCGTCCTTGGGAAGAAGTGAGATAAACTCCGTCATTGTTTCTGATCTCATGGAATAAGAAGATTTTGACATACCACACATCACGAGATTGAATAAGAAGATTTTGACATACCACGCATCACGAGATTGATAAAGAAAAGACTTGTGATATATCATGTAAATCTGATAGTTTTTGGTACTGACGGCGATTTCCCACCACGCTGGTCTCGATTTCAAGCTTCACTGCAAGCATAATATAATTTCATTAGCATACAACCCTATTATTCCTTTTGATCTAGGGACAAAAAGTCTAGGGAGGGGGAGTACGAGGGTCGACCTCCTGAGGTTTACATGGGTGGGTGGGTGGGGGGTTCATAGCAACTGTTCATGTGTGTACGATCGGGATCAGGAAGTGCGGCGGCACGAATCCAATATCCATTACACTGGCTTCTGATTAAAAAAAAAAAGAAAAAAAAAAAATCTCAATCGTTTTATATTCTGAGGAAAGTTATATACGTTTCATATTACGGGGAACCGAAAGCAGACTATTAACCAAAGCAGTGTTAGTTTTGGGTAATAATACCAGATCAGATTCATAGTCAACTGTCATGATCTTTCTAGCTTAAGTTTAAGCAAAGATTTACTGATATATCTGACATAAACGAAGGTACATAATCCATCATACTACTTCCCGGATATTACAAAATCTTCAGCAAGAACACTTGATAGGAGTTTTTACATAACGGAGAAATGCTTTCTTTTTAGACGCCTTGTTTCACTGAATAATAATGAAAAAAAAAAAATATATCAGACCTTAATTTCATCTTCCTATATATTTACCTCGATATATAGTGCTGCACTGGAAATCTAAATTATAATATAAATCTAACTAGACAGATCCTAAAAACCGATCTGAGATATCGTGGTCTGTATCATAATTGCATTGATTTGAAAATGCATTCCTGTATGATAAATTCCCCCTTGATACATATTACGTACAAAAATTATGTCTTGGAATGATTACTACTAAAATTTGGTGGATAATACGATGAATGAATATGCATTTCAAATCATTCTAAACACGGAAAGAGAGATAATCTTGGAATGAAGTATAAATTGATCTGGATATTAAAACTAAATTACTTACCTATTTAATGATTAATCATATCTGACATAAAGCTTATGACGCTCTGTAGTCACATTTTTCTTAAGTAATGCCTGAAATCTTTACCCAGTCAAACGTCTGCTGGAATAAGATATGAAACCGCAAAAATTTATATACCGATGTAGAAATGACGGAGGAATATGAGTAAAGATATCTGCTTACGCGGATTCTCCTGATAAATTTGAGGATTTATTTAAAAACCATATGACTAAAATGTAGGCGAGACCCTTTATATAATCACACGACTTACACATTGAGGAGAATCAGACGTACTACCAGAACTGATTTTACCTTGTTTCTAACTGGGAAGTGCACCTGAACTTCCACCACTGTTAGCTGGCGAGTAGCATAAGTTTTCACCTATGATTACCATCAATGCTTACTGGCTGCGAATGTTCACTGCAAGTAGAAAAAAAAAATGCATCTGTTCTTGGTTCAGTAATCGTAAAACTCCCTACTTCATTTCCCATTCTCTCTCTATTTTCAAGAAACTTTCCGTTACTAATCTCCAGTATGTGGCAGTATAGGTCAGTGCTTGAAAGTTTCAAGGAGTCCTGGATTAGCAAAACTTTTTTTTTTTCTTCTTCATCTTTTCTTTTCAATATTTTTCAAATATATCAGGAGTAAAACAAAAGCGTTCGACTCCTTTTCACTGTATTTGTGACCTTAAAGGAAACTCTCATGGTAAAGGTTCCCTAAAATTTTATTATGACATTTAAAATGACCGACTCTAAAAAAATACTTTTTCTCTTCTTCTATGGCTTTTCTCTTCTTCACATTTTCTGCAGTAACTATCTTCAGTCCTAGTCAGAAAATAGATAAGAATTTATCGAATAATCTCTGGAATGGAAAAATCTCTCTCTCTCTCTCTCTCTCTCTCTCTCTCTCTCTCTTTCGTGTTTAGTAACTACGAATATTCCATTTCCAAATAAAACTGATTATGATCTCAGGATATTTAAACTTCTTTTCCACTCATCGCTTGCAGTTCTGCTTCTTCTGTATTATTATTATTATTATTATTATTATTATTATTATTATTATTATTATTATTATTATTATTATTATTATTATTAAATATAACATTTAACTTGATTATTTGTTATGCCTCTCATACACATTCGGTCTAAAACGCACGATTTATTTTTATTATTTGATTTTACTTTTACTGGCGCTCCAAGCCTAAAGTTTTTTTTTTTTTTCTTTTAGTGTGAACAGAACATTCTTTTATGAAAATGAATGGTGGTTTAAAATGAAACTTCTCCCGAATATACAAATTTCGGAATTCTAATCTGGTTTTGAGGATAGATTTCCGATACAGAATTAAAAGGAAAAATATTGTTGATGCAAGTATTCGCTAAAGAAAAAAATTGTTTGAATCTTTACAGATTTTGCAAAAGAAAAAGATTTTCCCAGTGTAATGCCGTAGGATTTAATCATTGACAGAAGGATAATTAAAAAAATATCGGAATGGATTTGCGGTTAGATAGATATTTCTATTGTACTTGCTCCAGTGCGAAAAAAAAAAAGACATTAACGGGTAAAATATATTACTTACTGACACTTCCTTCTTTCTTAGTGCAAACGTTACAAGTAACAGGAAACGTAATCCTGTTACTTGTAAAGTTTATTTACCGTTAATTTCTACTGTTCCCGCCAGAGATAAGCATTACATGTGCTTTCGAGACAATTTTTTTTTCTTGTGTACAGTTTTCGTTGAATTTAATGGCTGTTTTCGTTATTGATCAGCTTCCTATTAGTTTGAAGATACTTCCTGAATTTTCATCCTCCCCCTCACCTATTCCCTTGCCTTTCCTCCTTGATTCTTAATCCTTACCCCTAAACTCCTATTTCTGTTTTGTTTGTTGAAATAACAACCAGAACAAGTGGTTTTTAGTTTTCTGTAAAAGAAAACTAATGAGATGGCTTTCTCTGTCCGTCCTCACTTGTTCTGTCCGCCCTCGGAACATGGAAACTACTGAGGCTAGAGGGCTGCAAATTGGTATGTTGATCATCTACCATCCAATCTTCAAACATACCAAATTGCAGCCATCTAGTTTCAGTAGATTTAATTCTTTTTTATTTAACGTTATAGTTAGCCTGAAATGCGTCCGGCAACGCAACAACAGAGGTCGCCACGGCCGGCTAAGAGTTTCACCTTCTGTACAGAAAACTCGATTGGGCTGAAGAACCTTCGGTGCATTTTTTGTTTTTATCACTTTTCACGGAGAATATTATCTTTGTAAATTGTATTGTATTGTTACGTTTTCAAAACTAAAAATTCATAAAAATTACTTTATTGCATTTCATTTTAATGTATCGTACTTTATCTTATTATATTTGTTTAGGGTCGCTTAATCTCCGTCTGTATCATGTAATAAAAAAACAGGAAGTTATTTTCCGGTTATTACGGGCTGCTCTATGAGCAAGAACCCGGGCTGTTATGAAGCCAAGTTTATAAATGAATATATATTATATATACATACATACATATATATTATTATATAGTTTAGTATTATATATTATATTAGATGTATATATATATATATAATATATATATAGATATATACATACATTAACATAACATACATACATACATTAACATACATACATACATACATCCATACATACAACATACATAACATACATACATACATACATACATACATAAATATACATACATACTATATATATATATATATATATATATATATATATATTTATATATATATATATATATATATATATATATATATAGATATATATATATATATATATATATATATATATATATATATATATATATATATATATATATATATATATATATATATATATATATATATATATATATATATATATATATATAAATATTTATATATATATATTATAATATATATATATATATATATAGATATAAATATTTATATATATATATATGATATATATATATATATATATATATATAATAGATATATATATATATATATATATATATATATTTATATGAGAACGCAAAGCAAAAAGTAGCGAAACGAGAAACTTACCGGAACCATAGTCCCAGACAAGACTGAATAGGTTATTATTTACTTTTGACCAAAACGGAAAGGCAAACACAGAGACGAGAAGGTAGAATGGGCGAATGGTCTAATAGGTAATGTTTAATTGTACAGCAGTTGAATGGTTATTGAGGGTGGGTGACAATTGTTTAATAAAGAAGGACTCGAGAATGGGTGATGACCGGTTATCTGTTGCTTGAGATAAGATTTTAAATTCATTGTATTGAATGTTATGTTTACATTTTACTACATGGTTGCGTATTGCAGAGAATTCTTTCTAGGATAAGGCTAATCCTTTTTGGTGACTGACACCCCGATGGCAATCAATGCGAACCTTCAACAACCGAGTAGAATTACCGACATAGGTTCCCAAGTTACATCTGGGACAAGTAAACAAATATACCGTTGAAAATGCATCAACTGAAGGGTGTCTTTGAACTTGAAAAGACTTCTGATTTTTAAAGGGTTCTTGAAGACAAAATTTATTTTTTAACGTATGGATACATAAAGCTAAGTACGACAGTGAGCTCTCGTTTTACATGTTTATATGTTGAACAAAAACGCAAAGTTATATATAGTTCTTTTTTTAGGTACATTATAAGTGGGTGCTTTCGGTTTAACAATGTCAATTAAAAACTTTCAAGATTTTCTCAAATAGGTGGGATGGATAACAATTTCTGCTAAAATAGTTTTGCAAGAAAATTACTTCCTCATGAAATTTGATCTAATTGCATGACGAATTATACGCCCTACACAATAACGTCTTACATGAATTAAGTTTAAAAACCAATGAACAAAAGCTAAAGAAATTTGTTCCCAAACCAGTAAAAGTCTTCTTTCTGAAAACACCTGTTAAAAATTGATCATTATATCGTGAAATTGTTATATCTAAAAATGGCAGTTCGTTATTCGATACTACGTATGTCCATAGTAAAATTAATGTTCGGATGAAATGGGTTAACGAACATTAATTTTTGTAACAAATAAATAATAACCTATTCAGTCTTGTCTATGCTTCTGTGTTCGTCTTTATATATTTTTTTTTCTTTATTTTCTTTTGCAATTATATACAGAAATTTTTGCCTGTTAGGTTAATGTTCAATATTTTTTCCTGTCTTTAGTAATGATGTACTTTTCTTTACTGTTAATCTCTTATTTAATTAGTTTCCATTTTCCTTTTACATAGAATTCGAACTTCACTGATCTAATGATATTTAATCTGTATAATCTTTCAACAGTATAATTTAATGTATAGAATTTGAATTTTCCCTGATTTTAGCCCTGAAGATGGTTTTTGTATCCCGAAACGTAGGCGTTGGATAGAAATAAAGTTTTAGGGGGAAAATGCTGAAGTTTCTGCTTGCCATACTCTTTCTATTCAAGATCAGAGTTTCTAGAAACGACAATATATATATATATATATATATATATATATATATATATATATATATATATATATATATATATATGACTGGTAAAAGTGTTCTGTAACAACAGAATTCCATCTAATAAAAGGAGCCATAAAAACACCAAAATGTAGAGAGAAAAGTACTATATTTCAGAGACTGCTGTCTCTCTCTTCAGGTATATGAATGAGAAAAGTTTACAGAAAAGGTGGTATTTATACCAAGAGATTCGTCCACAAGTAAGCCAATTTAGGTCACCCCGCTGATAATCTTCCTTTAATCTTCTTAAGCGTTGGTTGAATGAACACTGCGTCGACGATGTCCGATGTCCAATTCCCTTTTGAGATGTTCATTACCTGCTTCTCTTTTATTAAGGCCGATTCCATCATTTGACTCTTGTACCGGCAGTTGCTGCTATAAATTACACGTGACATATTCCAGTTTATTCTATGGTTATGTTCATTTATATGATTGAAAATAGCCGAGTTCTGTTGTCCATACCTAACTGACCGTTTGTGGTTGATATTAATCTCTGGGGAAGTGATTTACCTGTAAATCCGATGTAAGATTGGTCACAGTCCTGGCATGGGATCTCATATACCCCAGAGTCTTTGGGCGATGTCTTTTGTTGGACGTTAATCAGGGATTTGGCTAAGGTATTTGGGTAGGTAAATGCAAAAGGGTTGGATTTTCCAAGGGTGTGAGTTACTCTCTTAATCGTCTCCAGGTGGGGAATTTTTATTTTATTGTTGGGTGTGTCTCTGGTCTTGTCTTTAGGGGGTCGGTAGAAAATTACGTTTGCTTTTTGAATTGCTTTCTCAATTATATGGTCAGGATACTTTAAAGATGAAAGTTGCTTGCGAATTAGTTCAAATTCTTTTTCCAGGAATTCTGGGGAACAAATTCGTAAGGCTCTTAAGACTAGGTTGCTAGCTAGACCTATCTTGATAGTATTGTCATGATAGCTAAAGTAGTGAATATATGAAAGTGAGAACGTTGGTTTTCTGTATATGGTAAATTTGTATTCTGTCGTGTCTCTGATTATTAAAACATCAAGAAAAGGAATTTTGTTGTCTGTTTCCCATTCAACTTTAAATTTGATGCTGGGCACTAATTCGTTTAATTTTGAGAGGAATTCATTAAAATTACCCCACTTATTATCCCAAAATGTTAGTATGTCATCCACGTATCTCATCCACAGCATGTTTTTGGGTTTTATTGCATTTATTACTGTAGTTTCAAAGTATTCCATGTACAGATTGGCTAAAATAGGACTTAAAGGACTACCCGTACTACACCCGAATTTTTGCTTGTAGAATGATTCCCCGAATGAAAATACGTTATTAGATGCACATAATTCAACTAACTTTATTATTTTGTCACGTGCCAAAATGTAGGCGAGACCCTTTATACAATCACACGACTTACACATTGAGGAGAATCAGACATACTACCAGAACTGATTTTACCTTGTTTCTAACTGGGAAGTGCACCTGAACTTCCACCACTGTTAGCTGGCGAGTAGCATAAGTTTTCACCTATGATCACCATCAATGCTAAGTGGTTGCGGATGTTTTCTGCAAGTAAAAAAAAAAAAAATACAACTATCCTTTGTTCAGTAATCGTAAAACTCCTTACTTCATTTCCCATTCCCTCTCTATTTTCAAGAACCTTTCCGTTACTAATCTTCAGTATGTGGCTGTATAGGTCAGTGCTTAAAAGTTTCAAGGAGTCCTGGATTAGCAAAGTTTTTTTTTTCTTCTTCATTTTCTCTTTTCAATATTTTTCACAAAATGTCAGGAGTAAAACAAAAGCGTTCGACTCCTTTTCACTGTATTTGTGACCCTAAAGGAACCTCTCATGGTAAAGGTTCCCTAAAGTTTTATTATGACATTTAAAATGACCCACTCTAAAGAAATACTTTTTCTCTTCTTTCATGGTGGTTTCTTCACATTTTCTGCGATAACTCTCCCCAGTCTTAGTCAAAAAATAGAAAAGAATTCATCGAATAATCTCTGGAATGGAAATCTCTCTCTCTCTTCCTCCTCTCTCTCTCTCTCCTCTCCTCCCTTCTTCTCTCTCTCTCTCTCTCTCGCTCTCTCTACTCTCTTCTCTCTCTCTCTCCTTTGCTTCTCTTCTCTCTCTCTCTCTCTCTCTCTCTCGTGTTTAGGAACTACGAATATTCCGTTTCCAAATAAAATTGACTATGATCTCAGGATATTTATACTTCTTTTCCACTCATCTCTTGCAGTTCTGCTTCTTCTGTATTATTATTATTATTATTATTATTATTATTATTATTATTATTATTATTATTATTATTATATTATTAATTATAACATTCAACTTGATTATTTGTTATGCCTCTCATACACATTCGGTCTAAAACGCACGATTTATTTTTATTATTTGATTTTACTTTTTACTGGCGCTCCAAGGGTAAAGTATTTTTTTTACTTTTAGTGTGTACAAAACATTCTTTTATGAAAATGAATGGTGGTTTAAAATGAAACTTCTCCCGAATATACAAATTTCGGAATTCTAATCTGGTTTTGAGGATAGATTTCCGATACAGAATTAAAATGAAAAATATTGTTGATGCAAGTATTCGCTGAAGAAAAAAATTGTTTGAATCTTTACAGATTTTGCAAAAGAAAAAGAATAAAAGATTTTCCCAGTGTAATGCAGTAGGATTTCATCATTGACAGAAGGATAATTAAAAAAATATCGGAATGGATTTGCGGTTAGATAGATATTTCTATTGTACTTGCTCTAGTGCGGAAAAAAACACATTAACGAGTAAGATATAATACTTACCGACACTTCCTTCTTTCTAGTGTAAACGTTACAAGTAACAAGAAACGTAATCCTGTTACTTGTAAAGTTTATTTACCGTTAATTTTTACTTTTCTCGCCAGAGATAAGCATTACATGTGCTTTCGAGAAATTTTTTTTTTCTTGTGTACAGTTTTCGTTGAATTTAATGGCTGTTTTCGTTACTGAGCAGCTTCCTATTAGTTTGAAGATACTTCCTGAATTTCCATCCTCCCCCTCACCTATTCCCTTGCCTTTCCTCCTTGTTTCTTATTCCTTACCCCTAAACTCCTATTTCTGTTTTGTTTGTTGAAATAACAACCAGAACACGTGGTTTTTAGTTTTCTGTAAAAGAAAACTAATGAGATGGCTTTCTATGTTCGTCCTCACTTCTTCTGTCCACCCTCAGAACATAGAAACTACTGAGGCTAGAGGGCTGCAAATTGGTATGTTGATCATGTACCTCCCAATCATCAAACATACCAAATTGCAGCCATCCAGCTTCAGTAGATTTAATTCTTTTTTTATTTAACGTTAAAGTTAGCCTGAAATGCGTCCGGCAACGCAACAACAGAGGTCACCACGGCCGGCTGAGAGTTTCACCTGCTGTACAGAAAACTCGATTATGCTGAAGAAACTTCGGCGCATTTTTTGTTTTTATTACTTTTCACGCAGAATATTATCTTTGTAAATTGTATTGTATTATTACGTTTTCAAAACTAAAAATTCATAAAAATTACTTTATTGCATTTCATTTTAATGTATCGTACTTTATCTTATTATATTTGTTTAGGGTCGCTTAATCTCCGTTTGTATCATGTAATAAAAAAACAGGAAGTTATTTTCCGGTTATTACGCGCTGCTCTGTGAAGCCAAGTTTATAAATGCATATATATATATATATATATATATATATATATATATATATATATATATATATATATATATATATATATATATATATATATATATATATATATATATATATATATATATATATATATATATATATATATATATATATATATATATATATATATATATATATATAAAGGAGAACACAAAGCAAAAAACTGCGAAATGAGAACTTACCGGCACAGAGGCATAGACAAGAGTCACAAGACTGAATATGTTATTATTACTTTTGACAAAAGTGGAAAGGCAAACACAGAGACGAGAAGGTAGAATGGGCGAATGGTCTAATAGGTAATGTTTAATTGTACAGCAGTTGAATGGTTATTGAGGGTTGTTTAATGAAGAGGGACTCGAGAATGGGTTATCTATTGCGTGAGATAAGATTTTAAATTCATTGTACTGAATGTTATGTTTACATCTTACTACATGGTTGCGTATTGCAGAGAATTCTTTCTAGGATAAGGCTAATCCTGTTTGGTGACTGACACCCCGATAGCAATCAATGCGAACCTTCAACAGCCGACTAGAATTACCGACATAGGTTCCCAAATTACATCTGGGACAAGTAAACAAATATACCGTTGAAAATGCATCAACTGAAGGGTGTCTTTGAACTTGAAAAGACTTCTGATTTTTAAAGGGTTTTTGAAAACAAAATTAGATTTAACGTATGGATACATACAGCTAAGTACGACAGTTTGCTCTCGTTCTACATGTTTATATGTTGAACAAAAAGGCAAAGATACATACAGTTCTTTTTTTAGGTACATTAAAAGTGGGTGCTTTCGGTTTAACAATGTCAATTAAAAACTCTCAAGATTTTCTCAAATTTCTGCTAAAATAGTTTTGCAAGAAAATTACTTCTTCATGAAATTTGACCTAATTACATGACAAATTATACGCCCTACACAATAACGTCTTACGCGAATTAAGTTTAAAAACCAACGGGCAAAAGCTATAGAAATTTGTTCCAAAACCAGTAAAAGACTTCTTTCGGAAAACACCTGTCAAAAATTGATCATTATATCATGAAATTGTTATATCTAAGAATGTCAGTTCGTTATTCGATTCTATGTCCATAGTAAAATTAATGTTCGGATGAAATGGGATAACGAACATTAATTTTTGTAACAAATGAATAATAACCTACTCAGTCTTGTCTATGCTTCTGTGTTCGTCTTTATATATATTTTTTTCTTTATTTTCTTTTGCAATTATATACAGAAATTTTTGCCTGTTAGGTTAATGTTCAATATTTTTTTCCTGTCTTTAGTAATAATGTACTTTTCTTTACTGTTAATCTCTTATTTAATTAGTTTTCATTTTGCTTTTATATAAAATTCGAACTTCACTGATGTAATGATATTTAATGTGTAGAATCTTTTAACAGTATAATTTAATGTATAGAATTTGAATTTTCCTCGATTTTAGCCCTGAAGATAGTTTTTGTATCCCGAAACGTAGGCGTTGGATAGAAATAAAGTTTTAGGGGAAAAATGCTGAAGTTTCTGCTTGCCATACTCTTTCTATTCAAGATCAGACTTTCTAGAAATGACAATGCCAGTTCATTATATATATATATATATATATATATATATATATATATATATATATATATATATATATATATATATATATACATACATATATATATATAAAACACGTCCAGTTAGTGGTCACGACAAGTTAGGCCCGTATTTTCAAACTACCATCTTCTGCTTCGATGAAGAGACTCCTCGTGAAATGTCTTCATCAGGTGGTATTTTAAAAACATCGACGAAGCTCTTCTAGGAAGAGCAGTTGCACGGTACGGTTGGTATGCTGGGAGAGGTAAACAACAGACCAGTGCTTCCACTTTAGGGTAAAATATACTAAATTAGGGTAATCAGACCTTTCTTAGGGTCATATTTTTAAACTACCACCTTCCCTGTTCGATGAAGAGCATGCTTGTGAAATTTCTTGATAAACGATATTTTAAAAACATCGGCGAAGGGCTTTCACGAAGAGCAACTCAGCGGGAATGTTGGTATGCTGGAAATGATTCACAAACATATCTTCGGATCAGCAATCAGCTGTCCTACCTCTTTCACACTTTATACCTATATATGTAAACTTTATCACTAACACAATTACTTCAGCAGAGTTCAGCTGGCTTTACAGCTAAGCCCGCTACTGATTACGTCACGACCATTTCTTGAAGCTGATTGGTTGGAAATAGTTTCGAAAAATTCGTGAATCTGTGGTTCTTTTCGTCTTCATTTATTTTGCAATGGTTTATTTTGCCGAACTAAAATACGTTATGCTGATTATAATATAACCCAAGAGGAGGTGAAAGAAGATTCTGTTACAGCTGTGAAGTTCATAAACACCTGACAGCCAGGAACTTAGGAACGTGAGGTACCATATATTCATTGAAGTACTAAAAAAAAAATGGACTGAAAAAAGGGCGTTATACGTTCCACAGTGACATTTCCAATTATAGGCCGATTGCTCTAGCCACTGTTATCTCAAAAGTTTTGGAAGCGATTATATTGGAGAGATGCAAAAAGCACTTATTGACAAGTGACAACCAGTTCGCTTACAAATCCAATCATGGAACGGAAATGCCAGTTCATATCCTTAAACACGTAACCGAGGAGTATAATGCTCGTAAAACACCTGTATTTGCTTGTTTTACGGATATGTCTAAAGCCTTTGATAAAGTGTCTCATAAGATGTTGTTTGAAGTACTGTCAGAAAGAAATGTTCCTTGCTATATTATTAAACTGCTCGGTGAGTGGTATACAAATCAGCAAATGATTGTCAAATGGGGCCATGTATTTTCGAGTGAATTTTCCACTTCATGTGGAGTGAGACAGGGAAGTTTACTTTCACCTTACCTGTTCAATGTATATATGGATGACCTCTCACATAGGCTGAGTCAAATTAAAGTGGGATGTTATTTAAACACCATGATTTTAAATAATTTGTTGTACGCTGATGATATTGTTTTATTTGCTCCTTCAGTAAGTGGGTTGCAGCAGCTTATAAACATTTGTTGTGATTTTATGTCTGACAGACTTCTATTGTTAAACGTAAGGAAGACCAAATGTATAATTTTTTCTAAGAGTAAGATCTGCCCAAGTAATATATCACCTATTGTTGTTAACTATGCACATATAGATTTTGTACAGGAAATAAAGTACCTAGGATATTATCTTACTGCTCAAAATTCGGACGACGCCCATGTAGAATATTTGAATAGAGGTCTATGTGCAAGAGGCAATATGATTTCAAGGAACTTTTTTAAATGTAGCGAAGATGTCAAGAAAATGCTTTTTCAGAGCTTTTGTACAAGTTTTTATGGCATATCTTTGGTTGTCAGAGCGAAACAACGAACTATGAATGAGCTGAGAGTATGTTACAACGATAGCCTACGAAGAAAGACTCTTACAAGGCATTCGGAGGAGGCATGCAAGCGCATCTGCCCTCATTGTGGCTTTTGGTCAGCCCTCTTTTCAAGAACTCAGACCCAAAACCATAACATGTTACTTGCAAAGGCTGAAGAATTCCGAAAACTGTATTATGAAGAGGGTTGCCCACCCAGTTGACTTGCATCATTCAATTATTTTCAAACACTGGAAAAGCCTCATTTATGCTTAGTGCATTTGGTGCGCTCTTTATGCAAGAATATAGTATTTCTTTGTTTTGTTCTGATGCTACATATGTATGTGCCCTTTTAGTAAGAAGAATCATTTAGTTTCATTATCCGCATCTCATTCATATCATAATTTTTCACCTCTCTTTCATAATCATTTCTCATGCTTATTTTAAATTTTGTCCTCTTGGAGTGTGGAGACTTTTTATATAATTTGTGTGTGTATATGTATGTATTTGTCTATGGCCTTTTATGTCCGAAATAAAGCATTTGAATTTGAATTTGAATTTGAATTAGTTATGCGGTTCTCTTTTAATTTTACAAAAAATATACGAAGAGGTTATCGAAGAGATTGTCAAGACTGTCTCTTCGTTTCCAATAATTTTTACACTTCGATCACCTTCGCCTTCGTTGGGAAGAGGTGCTTCGCGGCACAATAATACCATTTTAGTGGCTAAGAGCTTCTTCGTCGAAGGTGGTAGTTTAAAAATACGGCCCTTAGTCTCATGCTATATCAATCAATTGAATTTGAGAGAACGTAACAGATTCAGAAAGTATTGCCAAACTAATAAGAAGTTAATAAATACATAAAAAAGAATGAATATTGAATTCGATACATAAAAAACCATTGAATTCTACATTATATATAACACAGAAAATATCCTAAATAAAAACGATGGAACTATGAATAGTTTTTCTAATTCAACTCAAATATACTTATGGGCATACTGTACCTCTGAATAACCAATGTACCTTCAAAATTTCAAAATTAAGATTTATGCTAATTTATACTCTATAACCATCCACCTTTACCCTGGAAGGAATATTTGAAGTATTCGTGGCCCATAGCCTCGCCCATTTGGTTTAAAAGGATAGCATACGTAACCCATTTAAAGGGAAGCAAGAGTAAATGCCTTCCTTGAGTAAATGCCTTTCATGAGTAGCAACATGTCATATTTTTGCCTTTTGTCGACAGTATTCTGTGTGATTTGCCTATTTTCTGGAACTTCTCTCTACTACAACATTCACCAACACCAACGAGACTTTGGCAACGGCAGAAGTGCAGAAGTGTTGCCACTTTGTTGGTTTTTGCCGGTAATTCTGTTGGTAGGCAGGCTTTATGTGGGTAGCTTTGTGGGTGAGCCATTCTACGTCATTTTTGTGGGTATTTGTGGTATTTGTGGGTAATTTTGTGGACAATGGGAATACACTTATTAACGTTTATCAATATCTGTCAAAATGTCGTGGGAAAGCACTTTGAATATCAGTAATGGTAGCAGGGAATAATTATTATTATATATATATATATATATATATATATATATATATATATATATATATATATATATATACATTATTTTTTTTTATTTTGGCTAAATTATTAATAGTTTTTAACTTTTCTGTATTTGTAAGCTAGCCTATTTTATTTAATGCTTACAATGGCATTTCTCAGTGATTATTTTAAAAAATAATGACTATCAATAGGCCTATATTCAATGCCTAAATAGCCTAGGCAGCAAGTCACATCTATTAGCTGCACTGTTCAATATTCAAATGCAGTAATATAACAGTTTCAGTAAATTACTAGCAAATGTTATGTGCCCATGTTTTGAGGTGCCATATAGCCTACTGTAGAGAAATGCTGAGACCTAGTATGGCGAGTAATAGGCCTAAATTCTAACAAGAACACAAATAGTGACGTGCAATACCATTGTATGCAAACGTACAAACACACACACACGTGTACAGTAATGCCAATATGCGACAGACAGTGAAAGATATTATATTTCCACATTTATAAACTCATAATAATGAAGATATTTAAAAGCGCAAAACAAAACTGAAAAGAAAAAAATGTGGAGAGGAAATGGAGGCAGGGATGCCGACGACGGTGGATTTGAACACTTTCAATATGAGTTTGCAGCAATAATATGTAGAAAGTATTAGAATTACAAGAATATTTGTCTTCTATAGAATCAATATGCGTCAAAGGAAGCTGCGTGTGAGAATAACACAGCATTCTTTAACGCATATTGATTCTATAAACGACAAATATCCTTGTAATTCTAAGTTTATCATATTGATAATCCAAACCTTGTTCCGACACGAACTCAAAACACTACTCTTTGGGATTCGTATATTTGCCAAAATTCTAGAAATAATAGGAACTTCTTGAAAATGCTCATGCAAGTGCATATTGCATGCGTTTTTCTCATGTACTTTCTTCTTTTTTTTCTTTCTATGGTGAAAAATTATAGTGCTAGAAGGAATTTTATGGAAAAAAAAATGCTATTTTCGTGACGTCATGCGCGACATACGTTTTACGACTTTTATATTCCTTTATCTATTTGGATTTGAGGAAAAAAGAAATTACACGTTGTCTGTTTGATACTTGAGTCATTATCACCATCATCATCATCATCGGCCGTTGCTAGTCCACTGCAGGACAGAGGCCTTAGGCATGTTCTTCCATTCCCTTTTGTTTATGGGGTCTCTATGCCATTTTATACCCGCAAATTTTCTTAGCGCGTCAATCCATCGTCTTCTCTTTCTTCCCCTGCTTCGTTTGCAATCTCTAGGGACCCATTATGTTATTCTTTTCGCCCATCTATTATCAGGCATTCTCATTATATGTCCTGTCCACGCCCTTTTCTTTTTCTTACTTGTTAGAATATCCTCTACTTTAGTTTGCTCTTGTGTCAATGTTACTCTTTTTCTGTCTCTTTGTGCTATTGCCATCATTATTCTCTTCATAGCTCTTTGAGTTGTAACTAGCTTATGCTCTAAGGCTTTAGTAAGGCTCTAAGTTTCTGGTGCACAAGTTAATACTGGTAGGACCATCTGATTAGATACTTTCTTTTCAGAGGTGGCATTTTACTTTTCATAATCTCATTTTGTTTACCAAAAGTTCCCCATCCCTTGCTTATCCTTCTTTTAATTTCGATCTTATGTCCTGAAGAAACACGTATATTCATTAACAATCTCCAGAGGTTCTTCCATAACCCGTTTCTGTTGTCTCTGTATTTTCATTGAACATTATCTTAGTTTTACTCATATTCATTGTCAGTCCTACATTTTTGCTTTCTCTATTCAAATCTTCTATCATCTTGTGTAATTCTTTCCCTGATTCATTGAGTAGAACTATGTCATCTGCAAATCTTAAGTTGTTACGGTATTCCCCATTAATGTTAATTCCTACATTTTCCTAATCTAAATTCTTAAAAACTTCTTCTAGGCATGCTGTCAATAATTTAGGAGAGATGTCTAACTCCTTTCTCAATCGGAAATTTCTCACTTTCATTATGCAGTTTTAGGATTGCTGTACTACCTGTATAGACTTCAAGAGTTCGAACATAAGCCTCATCTATTCCTTGCTTTTGAGGAGCTTTCATTACTGTTGAAGTTTTGACAGAATCAAAAGCTTTTTCATAGTCTACAAATGCCATACATAGTGGTTTATCATACTCTGTTGATTTTTCCTTTATCTGGTTAATTACATGCGTATTCTCTTGGTTGATTAATGTCTAGCGGTCTTTCTATTCGGCCTAATATGATTTTTGTAAATATTTTATATATTACTGAAAGTAAACTTATTGGGCGGTAGTTTTTTAGGTCTTTTGTGTCTCTTTTTTTGTGACTTAATATAATGATAAAGTTTTTCCAAGCTGTAGGTATAGAGCATTCTTGCAAGCATTTTGCGTTCAGCGAATTTTACTATTATGAAATCTCCTCCATCTATTATTAAATCAATTGTTAGTCCATCTTCTCCTGCTGCTTTGTTTTGTTTCATGCATTTTAATGCTTTCTTACTTCTTCTGTTACTTTTGGTACCGACTCAGGTGTTTCATTATTGCTATTGACTTGAGTATCTACATAAAAAATTTAGGTGAGTCAGGGTAAATAAGAAGACCGCAATAGGTTTGTGAAGATGGACGGATATATCGCAATTTTATGGTCACATTTAGTTGGCAATGATATTATAATTGTATCTTGAAAATATTAAGTTGAAGAATTAAATGCTTAGTTATTTTTTTTTTTTTTTATTATATTACTACCTTTCTTCCAGAAGGCTACGTTTTTGTCCTATTCGAAGTTTTGCTGGTGGGCTAATGCGTTTCTAACGAGCATTACGAAGATCATTTATATTATTCCTCGATGGAAACAGCAACGAGGAAGGTCCTACGATAAGCAACGAGTGGTTAAAATTCTGAGGAGATGGAAAATAACTTTTACAGAAAGAGACCTTTTTAAATTTTTTAACCGGGTCCTCTCTCTCTCTCTCTCGTCTCAATCTCTCCTCCTCCTCTCTCTCTCTCTCTCTCTCTTAGCTCATCTTTCCAGTCAAGATAGCGGAAGTTTGTCTCCTCTAAAAGCATATCTTATTTCTACTGTTGCTAATTAATCTTATTATTGTTGCAAGCTTTCACGATGGAAAGGTCACGCAACTGCATAGATATCTAAACCGCTATCAGGAAAACTCACACACACACACACACACACATATATATTATCTATATATAATATATATATACAGATATATAATATATATATTATATATATATATTAAATAATATAATTATATATATATATATATTAAATAATAAATTATTATATTATATAGAATATATATTATATATAGATACTATATATATATTTAAATATATACATATTATATATATCTAGATATATATATATAATATATATAGATATAATATATATATATATATATATACCATATATTATATATTATATAATATATATATCTATTATATATATATATCATATTAATATCTATATATATATCGATAATGTATATATCTCGTATAGATCTGTAATCGATATATATATATACTCATATATTCACCTTCTATATATATAATATATATATATATATCTATATCTATATCTATCTCTATACTGTCTATCTATATGCTATATCGCATAATTCGCTATATATTATCTGCTATATATATATCTATCTATATATTCTATATATCTCTATATATATATATATATATAGATATTATATATAGATATATATATATAGATATATATATATATATATAGATAGATATTATATGATACTATATATATATATATATATATATATACATATATATATATATATATATATAGCATATATATAGATATATATATATATATATATTCTATATATATAATATATATATATATATATATATATATCATATATATATATATGTGTGTGTGTGTGTGTGTGTGTGTGTGTGCGTGTGTGTGTGTGCGGTCTTGATTTCTCGATTTTTAAAATTTTGGAAATTGAAGCTATTCAGATTCCTGATCACGAATCCATCTCGTTACCGGGTTGCAAAATCAGATATTTATCATTAAGTATTGATATTTACCTGCCGATGAAGAAAGGTAGAAGACCATTCCGGCTCATGCATTCTGAGATCTGTCAAATTCTGCTTTATTTACATACTGCTTTTAGGCTGAAATATATATTCAAAATCTACTTGTGACTTTTTACAAGATATGCATATCATTTTGTTAACCCTAATGCCCTTACCTTAACTCCGCTGATTTTTTTTCGTATTTTTGAAATGCGTCGCAATGTAATGAAGTTATTCTGATGCCCAGCCATAATATTCACCTGTCGAATTTACATTTACTAGAGGTGGAATAGACTCACCTTCACCATCGTAATATATATTTCAGCCTGAAAAGCAATAAACAACTAAATACTCGGCTATAGTGCTGGAGGTCGGTCTGGTGTTTTTGTAAATACCATTCAATTGGAAATGATCTAGCTTCCTTTTGATGGGTGTCATAGTGTTGTTGTCCGAGACTTTAATTATTTTCTTCCCTTTCTGTCCGTTTCCCTCAGATAGGCAGTTACAAAAACACCATTAGAAACAAAAAGCCGGTAGAGGGAGAAGAGGTAAGGTGGGTGAGGTTATATAGGGCAGCGTGTCTAGACGGTGAAAGCGGCAAATCTTGCAATGAGCGAAGAGAGTAACACATACAAAATAAAAGGCACTACAATCAAATATTGGCAGTTGCTGTTAGAATACTGTTAGATACTGTTAGAATAAAAGACCACAAAATAGACTAGGAAAACAGGAATTTTCCTTTACAGGAACATATATAAATAAAGCTAGCTTACATGTCTGGTCATTTTACGGATACTTCACAGTGAGGACTGTCTGTCCTTAGAAGCCTGTAACTCTTTTGAATAAATAACTCTGTAAATAACATCCACTTTGAATGTGGTCTGTTTAGTAATATAATTATATTATATCATATATATATATATATAATAATGTTAACTAATATAATTATATATATATATATATATATATATAGATATATATTAGATAATATATAAATATTATCTATATGTCAAGAAATTATATGATTATGAGCATATTGTCGTTTAAAACAATAGGTTAAATTCTAAATGATTCATCAAATAAATATTTGTGATAAATTAATTAGTGCGTTGCAGTACTGGTTTCTATAGTAAAAGTCGGGCTTTTTTTTACAATTCCAGAATGTTACAAGAATGAAAATTCGGAAAAAAAATATTAAGCCTTGGAAGTTATTTGGAGTACAGTAGTAGCAATAATTGTAAATTTCAAATCACAAAGCCTATAAATCATTTGACGTTATTTATGGTGAAAGGATTTTCTCTGAAAACTAGGTAATCCAAAACATTATAACAAAATCGTCATAGTTCACAATCTAGCTGAATAGTCAATAGTCAAAATGGTTCTCTTAATAAAGTTTGGAATACTAAAGATTTTTGGTTCTCTTATCAAGGGTTGGTCGCAAATGAGCAATGTTACAATAACAGTCTTCTTCAAAATTGGTACAGTAGGGTACTTAGGTCGTGGTATCGACGAGATCACAGCAGAGGAGGCTGGAGAAATTTCCTTCCAGCATAATGGGAAAATGTATGGGGATAGTATCTGAAGGACATCTAAAACTCAACATGAACCTTAAAGATGAAGTATCTGATATTAACGCAAAAGATTTGCGAGTTTGGATGCAACTTCCCTGTCCACTAACGCACCAGTCAAGAGGACGAGGTTTCTTGTTGGTCTAGGGGGTTGAGTGCTCGTCCACCGATTTGGTAGACACAGTTCACAACCCCCTCTGCCAATGGGGATATCAGAGGAATTTATTTCTGGTGATTAGAAATTAATTTCTCGATATAATGTGGCTCGTATCCCACAATAAGCTGTAGGTCCCGTTGCTAAGTAACCAATTGGTTCCTAGCCACGCTAAAAATATCTAATCCTTCGGGCCAGCCGTAGGAGAGTTGCTAATCAATTCAGTGGTCTGGTTAAACTAAGTTTATTATACATGTGGCTAAGATCATGAGGTTTTGATAAAATTGTTAAGAGCAGCCCTCAGCGTTAATGTGTTCAAATGGGGTGAAAACCATTACACAAGAAGAGGTGGGCAAATTAAACAAAGGGAACTTAAAAATCATAAAATGGGTAAGATACGTGGATTACATCTCGGTCATTACAAGGGATAAAGGGACGAACTACCCAAGTTTCTAGAAAACATAAATAAATTAAACAAACAACTCAGTTTCACAATAAAAGAGAAGGGGGAGAAATTTCTTTCTTGGACGTTCTGGCTAAGAGGGAAGGGGAAAAATGTTTAATTCAAGGTATACGGGAAGAAGACACATACTAATTCATGCATGCATATGTTCTACAGTCATAGGAAAGAAATTAAAATGGGAGCAATGACAGGGCTAACCATTAGGGCTTATAGTATTTGCAGTCCCGAATTTTTATGTGATATCTGGAATACCTGAGGTAGAGTTTTGGGAGATTAGGATACCCTAAGTACTGGTGGGAATGATCACACATCAAAGCTAGAGAAAACTATTTTGGGAGAGGGATGAGATAGAAAAGTAACATTTGAACGGGAGGGCAAATAATGATAGTCCCGGACAACATCACTATTAAATCCATCAACATGAAGGTAGATAATTTCAAATTGATAGGTAGATAAGAAAAATACTATTGGGAATAAAATAGTTAGAAACAAAAAATCTGTAGAGGGCAGCTTATCTAGACTATAAAGAATGGCACTGTAACGAGAGCGAAGCAAACAACACATACAAAACATAAAGCACTTCAATGAGACGGCGGCAGTTGCCAAGCACTTCGGAAAAAAAACCACAAAATAGATTGGGAAAATATGATTTTTTTTTCTTTTTACATGAAAACTAACAAAACGGCAAGACGGATTGTAGAGTTTGCCTTCATAGCATACACTGACAATGCAATTGCAGGCAACACCGGAAACGGATTCGAAGATAGCCTATCAAGAAAATTCGTATATTCCACGATAGAGAAGACACTATATGGAAAATGAACACCTAGTACGTGCTGAGGGCAGAGAGGGGTCAAAGTCACGAGGGTAGGAACAAACAGGAGAAGCAGAGTAATTAAAAGATCAAGAAGCCAGCACACACATACAAATACAGTTGGCCTACATGTCCGGTCATTTCACGGATACTTGATAATGAAGGTTTTGTAGCGACAAGCGTATCCAAAAAGCGCAAAGAATTCGAAAAGTCAAGATGGAATTGCGGCTATTACAATTACATATGTATCAATTATTATAACCAATAAATTCTCATAAACACACACACACACACACAAAAAACACACACACATATACATACATACACACACATACACATCACACATATATATATATATATATATATATATATATATATATATATATATATATGTATGTATGTATATACCCTCACAAACACACACAAACACACACACACACACACACACACACACACATATATATGATATATATATATATATATAGATATATATATATATAATATATCTATATATATATAGTAGATCTAGATAATAGATATATATATATATATAGATAGTAGATATATATATATATATATATATATATATATATATAATATATAGAGTATATATATATAGAATAATAGATATAGATATATATATATATATATATATATATATATATATATATATATATATATATATAGATATATATATATATATATATATATATATATATATCTATATATATATAGATATATATATATATATATATATAGATATATATATATATATATATATATATATATATATATATATATATATATATATATATATATATATATATATATATATATATATATATATATATCTATATATATATATATATATATATATATATACACATATATATATATATATATATATATATATATATATATATATATATATATATATATATATATATATATAGATATATATATAATATATATATATATATATATATATATATATATATATATATATATATATATATATATATATATATATATATATATATATATATATATATATATATATATATATATATATATATATATATATATATATATATATATATATATATATATATATATATATATATATATATATATATATATACTATCTATATATATATATATATATATATATATATATATATATATATATATATATATATATATATATATATATATATATATATATAATGAGAGGCAGGAAAGCCAAAAGGAGAAAGAGGAGATCTAGAATTAAGATTTGGGACCTTTAAGTAGATGAGGGGGAGCAATTTAGGAGGACCTTAGAACAGGGATGGCTGAAAAGGGGGAATGTACAACTTGGACAGGGTAACAGGGTGGAAAAAATCGGGCAGAATAAGAGAAATGTGTGGGGGAAGCAGAGGAACTGTATGGAAGAACCAGCAGATATGGAGTGTAAAAAGGAGAAAAGTGGTGGTGAAATGGAGAGGTACAAGAAACAATCAAAAGAAAATCAAAAGCATTTAAGGACTAGAAAGTAAGGCATACACAAGGCAGAGCAGTTGAATGAAAGACTAGGAACAAGAGAAGGAGAAAAGAATATATATATAAGATTTCAAACTTTAGGAAAAGGCAGAGACCGGATTTGTGTAAATTGGGTGTCATCAAGGATAGAAATGGAAATATATTGTTTAAGGATGGAGACACTAAGAAGAGATGGTGAGAGTATTTTGAACAACTTGTAAACACTGAAAATGAGAGAGAGGAGATGGGGGAAGCCCAGATGATGGAGGGACCAGTGATGGAGATACAGGATACAGAAGTGAAGAGAGTATTAAGTAAAATGAAGAACAGTAAAGCACCAGTTCCATCAGAGTTCCAAATTAAATTATCAAATTATTAGGTACAAAAGGGGAGAAATGGGTGTGGGCTTTATTAAAAGCTACATGGGAAGAGGAAGGAATACTAAGAGACCGGGAGGAGAGTCTAATGGTATATATATATACAAGCAGAAAGGAGATGTCATGGATTGCAGTAATTACAGGGGAATGAAACTAACAGAGCATGTATTGAAAGTTTTAGAGAGGATACTGGATAAGAGATTAAGAGAGATTTTAAAAATCAGGAAACAGCAATATGGATTCATGAGAGGAAGAGGGATGGTGGATGCCATCTTCATAGTAAGACAGCTACAGGAAAAGAGGCTAGATGGAAACCAGGAATGTAATTGTGCATTTATAGACCTGGGGAAAGGAAACAATAGAACCCTAAGAGAAGAGATGTTTTGGTATTTGAGGTAGAGGAAAGTCCCAGAAAAGTTGGTTAGACTGGTTGAGATGATATATCAAAGAACGAGCACAAAAGTAATAACAGCAGTTGAGGAAACAGAATATTTTGAAGTTTGTGGTGAATTACACAGGGGTTAGAATTGGGCTAATTTTTGTTTGTGCTGATCATGGATGTGTTAAGTGAATAAAGTGCTGTGGGAGTTGTTGTACTCCAGATTATTGCCAAAAATGAGGAAGACCTACAGAGCAAAGTTGGAGAGTGGCAGGAGTCTTTAGAAAGGGTGGCTTAAAGGTGAATGTGAATAAAAAGAGGTTTTGGTTAGCAGTAGAGAAGATACACGGAGAATATTAATGCAAGAAAGAGGAAGCTCAATTATAAAACAGGTGGAGAAGTTTGAATACTTAGAATCTCCTTTAAAGGGGCCAGCCGGCAAGTATAATTTTTTAAGGACAAGACTTTGACATTCATACCACTTAATAAGGTGACTTGGGGCATCTCCAAACCGCTTATGATTTTCGCCTCTGACCTTCGGTTATGTGACGCCATTTATATCCCAAAAATAACCATTTTTCAAATTCGATCTCCTCACTTGATATTTACTATTAAGACCTGGGATTACTACTATATATAGACCTAATGTTAGACCTCCACTCAAATGAAGAGTTCTTGTTCTAAAACCTTTTTGCTAGTTATGATTTCTTTTTCATAATGGTAAAAAAATAAACCCTATAAATCAGGAAAAACAATTTTAGGAAAAAAAATGGAGGAGAGGGCTCCACTTGATTGTTTTATAATGCCTTTCTAAGTTATATACCAAATTTTAATGCTATAGCTTTAAACTAAGGGAGAAGATCAATTTGAAGGTCAATAGGTATAGTTTTGAGATATGAGAGTTGAAAGGTTTCCTTTGTATTTTCCCATTGTTAATAAATAATGATTATTAGGAATTTTATATTTCTATTTTGGAATTAATACACCAATACTATGTTGTTTATCATAATTTAATCATAAATGAAGATCCATATGCTCATATATCGTAGCCTGGGGCACTACGTCAGGAGAGACAGGGCAACTCTCTCTCTCTCCCTCACTAACTCTTCCTATTACAGCAAATTTTCTTCTTCTGTATGCTAGCAAGATGTTTTCCTTGTCTTTTCCTCTTTGGCATGATGAAATTCGGGCGGAAACAAAGATAAACAGAAGTAAAAGCAAGAGAATGTCAGAGGTGAAACTCGACCATGTTAATAAATCATGATTATTATGAATTTGTTATTCCGTTTTGGGTATTAATAAACCAAAACTATGTAATTCATCATAAATGAAGATCCTTTGCTCATAGACCGTAGGGCACTGCACGTGTCCATTCAGCAAGACCATGCACCCTTCCCCAAGCCCTGCCCTCTCTCTCTTCACTAACTACACTAATATTGCGGATATTATGATATTCTGAACTCTTATTAGAGCGAATTTTCTTCTTCTGTATGTTAGCAAGATGTTTTGCTCGTCTTTTCCTCTTTGGCATGATGAAATTCAGGCCGAGACAAAGACAAACAGACGTAAAAGCAAGCAAATGCCAGATGTGAAACTCGAACGCGTACTCTCTCTCATGTTTCTGCTCGCACTGAAGGGTGGTAAGCTGAGAACCTTCCCTCCTGCAACTCATGGAATCTCATCAGATGCCATTGCTCACAATTTCTTTGACAATAAGTATCAAAATTTATGATAACAGAAGAAATATTGCATTTTTTGTATGGATCAATGTTTCTGGCTTATTAAGTTGCATTTACTAATTACCATGTAACTACGAAGGTAAGAGGAATTTTGACAACATATTTCGTATAAGCATTCTCCACTGCCATGCGAACTCCATGAATTTTTCATGACTTTGCATTTTTCTTTCACACCCATATCCCCATATATATAGGGGTACATCCCGGCCCCCTTAAGTCAAGAGGAAGGACGAGATACTGAAGTTGACAGTAGGATAAAAGGTTCATAGGGGAAGTGGACTGAGGTAGCAGGAATAGTATGTGATGTAAAAATACCAATCAAGCTAAAAGTCAATTTCTATAGCACAGTAACAAGTCCAGTGTTAATGTATGGATTGGAAACATGAGCTCTAAGAAGAAAAGAGGAAGTAGAGCTTGAGAGAACAGATTTGAGAATGCTGAGGTGGATACGAATATCGCTGCTTGAGAAATTGGAAAATGATGAAATATGAAAAAAGCAGACTAGCTTCACTCACAAACAGTCCCAAAGGTCCGTGACTTTTCCCATATGTAATTTTAGTGAAATAATAGAACATACACCCCGAAAGTCATTTTATGATTTTCCCCTAAAATCACAATGTGAACCAGTTAAGATTTCCCCCTAACCACCTTTGAGGAGAGTACCAGGGTTATTAGTGGTAAATCGCTAAGGAGTGTTTCATACTTTTCTTGCCACCTGCACCCATTACCCAGCTTCTGTCTGACTTGACCTAAATGACTTACCTATTTTAATCCCTTTACACATTCAATGGTACTGACAACTATGATTTCTTTTTCAGCTACCACTCAGGATTATGAATCCCTAAGGAATATAAAACAATAGACCAGCTATGTGCGATCACAACAAGAACACAATGACCCTGTTCTCAGCTCTTGGTATACGGAGAGGTGACAGCTCCTTGCAAGTCAAAAGAGTGAAGAGAGGAACGACTGCCAGATGTGAAGCTGAGTCCTGTCTCAATAGTTTTGTGTAGAAGACACATACCCTTGAATCAGTAGACTATGCTGCTGGCCGTTAGTCTGCCCACATAAGCAACCTATTACCTGCAGATGCCAATGAACTTGGTGAGATGTCCTTTAATAGATGCTTTAAGATGTTGTACCTGTATTGGTTGGGCGTGCATACAACCACTGTTGGACCTCCGTGCTTATGAAGTCGTAACCAGAAGTGCATTCCTCCTCTAACCTTGATTTGAATTGAATTCCTTGCACCCTGCAGACTGGCTCAATTCTTCACGTCTCTTCAACGGACAAAAGTAAAGTAAATGTAAGTTGTAGTTTAGCCTCACCAACTCTATTACTCATTTTCTACCTATTCTACTGTTCTCCAAACCCCTAACTTTGGAATATCCCTCAGAGATTTCTGAAGTGTGACCTCTGGTAAACTTTATTGTTAATTGTTTCTGTAAATCTTGGAATACCAGTTAACACAGAGTAATATAATATTTCAGTGCTAGAGTTCATAAGTGGTTTGTGTCTATTTGCTTGTTTTCCATGGTTGATCTCACTCGTATTATATATATATATATATATATATATATATATATATATATATATATATATATATATATATATATATATATATATATATATATGTTTGTTTGTTTATGTATACGTAAACCGTTTGTTGTCGGTCTTCTGTATTTCACTATTACCCTTATTATTTTTATCAGCCAAATTGGCGGAGCAGGATGTCTTGGGCCCGAACGCTCGTAGCCGCCCATTAAAAGAAAAAAGAAAAAAAAACACGTCACAAGATTAACAAAGACAGACCAGGGTTATAATAGAAATTATCCGAGAAATGACAATCGTGTGGTTCTACCCAATAAAAATGGATTTGCGCAAAGTTTATGATTAAGATGAAACTCGTTATGTTGATCGTCGGAAGAGGTGAGCTCTCCCAGTTGCAAATGAATTCAAGATTAACAGTAATTCCCTAAACACAAACAACTGATGAGAATAAATGCATAAAATGTGTCCTATCTCAGGAATGAGAGGGCATTATTTCGCCATTTCGCGTGACCTGAATCCCAACCGTTAACCGTAATGACAGAAAATTAGGTAAATGCGTTACATTTCTCCATAATGACGGAGAGCAGTGGTACTGTTCACACCAGATAAGATTAAAATAAACACAATAGAATAATGAAAGATGATGTTGGTGTAGGAAGGAATGGAAGACGAACTCAATAGGAAAATGAAAAGGAGTCAGTGAAGGTTGAAACTCTAATTCACATGGGGGCGTAATTGGAAATATACAAAGGGAAAAAAAGAAAAAAATACAACAAAATAGAATTTACCTGTAGAAATATTGTGATAAAGAGGAAACAGCCATCACACTCAGGGAACAGGACGCGGTGCATCAAAGTATTGATGATTCCAACTACTGGGAGCCTTGATTACGAATTGGATATAAATGTAGAAATTCTGTACTCCATTGTGGGGTCGTTAAAGTAGTTTATGTTTGTTACGAAAGAGTTTTATGTTTGTTTTCTATTATAAAATATTTTTCGATAAGTAAGGCATAAAAATTAAAGTAATAAAATGACATTACATTTCCACATTAACCTGGCAATAAGAGATCAGAACCTTAACCTTTTTCATTGATCTTAATTAAGTCACTTTAGAGACTTCCTTGCTGTTTCATATTAAGAAATTTCCGAGCAAAGGTAAGCCAATATTAAAGAAAAAAAGAAGCCATAGCTCTTCAAAAGTGTCTCTGAAACACTTTCGGTTAAATGAGAAAGCTATAAGTCAAGAAAACGATTTACTGAAATTGAGGTACCTATAAAACTCTTCTCATATTTTCATTTTGAAGAAAAAATCGATCCACGCATTCGAGAACAAACCGGTAACGTTTAGACTTATTAGGTTTCCCTCTATTTTCCTTAAAATCTTTACATATCTATAAAGTGACCAGAACGCTTCTTTTGAGCAGTAGAAAACTTAAATAAACAAGGTCTCATATATTCAAGAAAGCAACGTAGCATGCAGAGTCTGGGATAACTTACAAGATGTTATAATAGATCTGAGAGGACAACCTCTTTCGTAAATTTGTATCTTCTATGCAATTATCTGTATTTCTCACTTTGATTTCACCGAAGTTTAACTGTACGGCTGTAACCGAATGTAAATGGCGATAATTTAGTTCATGTGTCATTGTCGTGGCACCTTTAAAATCATAGATAGGAAAACAAACCAATACAGAAAGTTGTTGAATTAATTCTTACCTCTTCTATACTGTCTTTTGTGGGATATGAATCGCAATACGCTAACATTTTTAGGTGTTTTGGGTATACGTGAAAATATTTTAACCAGTTCCATGTTGGCTGTATATAGGACCCAAGCTAATTCCTTAAATCACATCCATTAGTATTCCTTTCACAATCCTAAATTGGTTATGCAGAGGGATGATAAATTGAGCATCAATTTCGCTTAAAGCATTTAAAGCATATTATCTCACAACAGAACCAAAAGTACTGCAGATACCGCGGTTGCATATGAAATTCCATTGAGTAAAGGTATCTTGAATTGTTTTGTGTTTGTGTGTGAGTGTGCATCATTATTCAGAAAAGCCAACTAAGCTTCCCTTTAAACGGTCAAGTTCCTTCATATATTTGTGAGAAATTTCTAATGGATTCAAAGATTAGACTTGAAATTCATTTTGCTTCAAAGGATGTTGCTGGACCCTTCTTCCCTTACGTCCAGGAATAAGGAAAACACTCTGCTCCTCACGTTGGAGACTTTATCCCCACTGGACAACCAACAATCATCAAACAATGAGGGTCGGGATGTTTGGTTGCTGGACTACCATTCTGATTGTAAATCAACGGAATCATTTGACAAGAATTCTCGATCAGTTTTAAAACGTGAACTGTAAACAAGCCAATAATAGAGCGGCAGCCCGGACCGTTGAGATACAACGAACGAGATACCGACTGTAACCCCTACCGGTAGTTAGGAGTAGACTTGTAAACTGTGAAACTGACCGTCTGCCGAAAATATATGGGTGGCTTACTTAACAAGCACCACTAATTGCTCGTTAGATTTTGGGTCTAGATCCAATATATGAGATACTAGATGAAACTAATATATAATATATCTGCAGACTCTACTGATTATAGAATGACCAGTGACAGACATTTTGAAGGGTGGGTTCCCCCTGACAGACGCACTGAAAAGGGGAGGTTAACTGGATCTAGATCCAACTTAGGAGATACCGAGTAAAATTTACACTACAATAGCACTGCACATCCTAGAATACTGTGGTGGTAATGACAGACGTTTTAGTGGGTGGTTACCCCCTGACAAACGCCCCACAACGAGTGGGGAGGGGGAGGCAGGATCTGCATCCAACATTGGAGATACCAACTAAAATTTGTACTACAATTGCACTGCACATCATAGAATGCTGTGATGGTAATGCCAGACATTTTAATTGGTGGTTATCCCCTGACAGACACCCCACAACGAGTGGGGGAGGGGGAGACAGGATCTCCATCCAACATCATAGTGGCAATGACAGATATTTTAGTGGGTAGTTACCCCCTGACAGGCACCCCACAAAAAATAAGGGAAGAGGGGGGGAGGGGGAGGGGGAGCCAGGATCTGCATCCAACATTGGAGATGCCAAGTATAATTTGTACTACAATAGCACTGCACATCCTAGAGTACTGTGGTGGTAATGACAGACATTTTAAGGGTGGTTACCCTCTGGCAGACACCCCACAACGAGTAGGGAGGGAGGGGGAGGGGGAGGGGGAGACAGGATCTACATCCAACATTGGAGATATAAAGTAAAATTTGTACCACAATAACACTTCACATCATAGAATGCTGTGATGGTATGCCAGACATTTTAGTGGGTGGTTACCCCTTTCACAGACATAACCTACGATTGGAAGGGTACTCTAGTAGGGACACCTTGAAATATTTCAAAATCTATCATAGGCAATATTAATATTAGAAATATTGGTAAGCATCTGAAAATCGTGAGCCTGATAAAATGTAAAAGACAAAAATTCAAGAATATTGTGATGTTTCAGGATAAGAATTACTGCCGGAGTTATTTTTTAAAATTACCTATTAAAGTATGGAATATTTCACTTCATTAATTCCATCACATCTATATAAATACTATGTGTGACACTTACTAGACTTGGTCTACTTTCTATAGTTTCACACACACACACACACACACACACACACATATACATATATATATATATATATATATATATATATATATATATATATATATATATACTATACTATAATTATTAGCACTATCCTTTGGTTTGGAGTTATTACTTCACAAGAAGTATTTTATCTGAATGGTAGGGGGTCACAATTGGCAACAGCTGCAAGTATGTGTGCTGACCCATTTTTGAATAATTAAACCAGTCATATTGTGCCAATAATTAAACCAGTCATATGGTGCCACTCTCAGTTCCTCTAAAAAAAGAAATGTAAGATAAGTATTCTCGCTTTAATAACGTGTTTGGTCATTTTCTTTTCTTGCCTATAGTTAGGACACTGCAGCAATGTCGAGGTTCGTAGCCCAACGTGTCTTACCATAAATGAATTGTTCTTTAGTTGCTGTTGGTTCGTGTGGATGAAATGAAATTTTTATCGGATATGGGAATTCGATTGATATTAAGACCAAAGTCCCATCATAAAGAGCCGTTTTAACACCCGCACATTCACAAAGAGATGATGTATCACAACACAAATAATTACTGGAAACGGAAATGTGAATGAATTGTTCAGGATAAGCTAACTATAAAGATTAAAACATTTCCCCCCATTTTATTCCCCCTCCCGAAGTTGACGATCATACAAATTGGAGCTCCTGACTCCCAAATTAAGTTGGCCTATAATATCATGTCAGTTATCTAATAGTCCACTTATTTTCGGCGGCCTCACTCAAATTTATCTGTACACTATCACCAAGTATCAGGTACCATATATATTCAGGGAAGAAAATCTAAACTTAAATAAAAATGATACATAATTTGATGTTTAAAGCCAGCCGAGTGCGTTTGTCTCTTAACTTCCCGCCGGCACGCACCACAGGCAGCCTATGTAATGTGTTTCAATACATTCTATCGATGCTGGCTTTGACGACCATTATTCGGTTAATTTTCTCCCTGGAAATATTTTTTTCTTTATTTGTTCATTATATCCAGTAGACAGGCACTAACATCATATTATATCCTCACGTTTGTTCAATGCATTATTTCCATTGTTAATATGATTTATAATGCGTCTCCAACAGTCATAAAAATTTGACAACCGAATGTGCAAATATGTCAGCTGTGTGCAAGGCATAGGGCGTCAATCACTGGAGTAGCGATCTCCCTGTCGAGAGTGACTTCTTTATTATTATTATTATTATTATTATTATTATTATTATTATTATTATTATTATTATTCGACCCAATTTCACAGAGAAAAATTACCTTACGAATACACACCTAAGCACTCCAACCATTGTGGTCAGGCCTAAGCATCTGCTCTTGGATCTAAGCAGTGTCAATCATAAATGGTTCCTGTGTAACTACAGGACTTTCTTTGCATATGGTAGCGAAGCACTAACTTAACAGTAATGTACAATCACTAACCACCAACACTCACAATGCACTTACTCAGTAAGCACTCACACTTGCATACATTCACTATACACACACACACACACACACACACACACACACTTAACATACACTCACACACTCTCAATAACACTCTGAATACCCAACACTCACTAGGCACTCACTATACACTATGCTCACTCAAACACTTGAAATACTAAATTTACTAAATATTCATTATACCCCAAACACTCAGTAAACATTCACTAAACACTCACTTAATCCTAAACATTAATTAAACACTAAACATTCACTAAACCCCAAACACTCATTAAATACTAAATGCTTACCAAACCCTAAATACTTATTAAATACTAAACAGTGAATGAACATCCACTCATTGAAAACTTAATAAACACTTACATACTAAAAATTTGCTAAACACTAACATTCACAAGACATTCACTAAACGCTCACTTAAAATTCGCAAAACTTTCACTAAAACCCTAAACACTCACTGAATACTTACACACTAAATATTCACTAAACACTACCATTCATAAGACGTTCACTAAACGTTCACTTAACATTCACAAAACATTTACTAAAACCCTTAAGACAAAACATTCACTGAATACTTACACAATAAACATTCAATAACATTCACAAAACATTCACTAAACCCTAAAGACTCAGTAAACATTATCTGAATACTGACACATTAAACAGTCACTAAACCCTAAACATTCATCAAACACCTACTCATAAACATTCACGAAACGCATACTCACTAAGCCCTAACAATTCGCTAAACACTGACTCTTTAAACATTAACGATAGAAAAAATTGACAATCGCACTAATTTTTCATTTTTCTTGTTTTCTTTACATTAATGCAAGGTGATTATTTTTGTTTTGTCTAGTTTGCTCTTGTATTTATTCATAATCTTCTTGAGAGAATGGAAATGTTCGAAATAACTTGGTGTGTAGAGATATTGTTTAAAAAAACAGAGATCCTCTGTGTCCTTCCTCAGCCAGGTGTATTATGTCTGACGAATTTTACGCCAGCCGAAAAAAATCGACTATAGTAACAACAATATTCATTCATAAAACTGATAATACAAAAATGTATCCATGATTTCATTAGCATGAAAGTCAGTTGAAACCAAAAGAAGGTAGTCCTGCTTCGATAAAACAAACCGAGTAGGCTGTAGCACAATTATTATGATCTGTACCCTGACTATAGCGTATATATTACATATGTATTACTATCTATTTAATGGGTGCGTAACTTTATTTAACAAATGTTATGTACATAGACATTTTACAGCAATAACTCTAATAATGATAAGAACTTATATGCTACTTTATAGTGTCAGTCTTCCAACCACCGCTACATTAATTTTCATATCGTAAACAAAGCTAAAGCGAGTAGGGGAGACCGGGGCTAGTTGGCACACTTTTTACAATTTTGGTCATTGCGAATATAAAACAAACTTTTTGCAAAATTCTTACCGCCATTGAAAAATATTAACATTCGTCTTTATCATAGAGCAAAATAATTGTTGTTTGCTTTCAACATAAGATAACAATAAGCTTTAGAAAAAAAATAACTTTTCGTGCCACTTGCCCCACCGGTTAAGTTGGCACACATTATGGGGTAAGTTGGCACATTGATAATTAAAAGAAAATTACTACATTGCATTTAAATCAAATAGCAAAAATACCCTCTGAATTTCCAAAATACAAAATATAAGGCATTAGTAGTACTTCAGATCATCATCTAGTTGTAATTGTGGCAGGTGCGAAATAAATCTCGTCATAGTCTTCATGCTCCCACATGTTACATGCCCTGCACTGGACCCACACTTCTCCTGGCTTACCAAACACAGGCTCTCTTCAGCTGAGCTTTCTTCTGGATCAACAAGAGCAGTTCTTAAACTCTGTATCACGCTGATGACTGATCTGAAGCCCATGTGTCTTTTTCGGACATCTCTCAATCTGTTACATAAGCCACCCGTACAAATCCAAAATTCTTGAAATAGTCTGCAAATTCAGAGTTGAAATTCCATCAATCCTAAACCATTGAAAACATCAGAATAATGTGACAGCTAGAGGTAAAGCCGAGGAAAATTTACCAGGAATGTCACAGATGGGCATACTTGATCCCGGATATTAACCAGTCATCCACGAATCACATGTTCCTGTTAACACATTTCTTCAGATTTCTATAAACACTAAAATCCAGGGGCTGCAACTTGTGAGAACAATGTGGAGGAAATGATAGGACACTAATCTCATTATCCTTCCAAAAATCCAGAAACAAAACGTAAATTATAAATAAATAGGCTTACTATTGCTATCAAATAACGTGTGCCAACTTGCCCCATTTATTTTGAGCCAACTTGCCCATCCCTACCATTTGGTACAAAAAACGATTACCAGTCCACACCAAGAAACCTTGAATTAATCATTTTAATGCTATAGAATCTTTAAACCATAAAGAAAACTATGCTATCATTGAAAACTAATCTTTATGAATGTATAGATGTTATAGCAAATAACAGAAAGATTAAAATATTTACTTACTACCATCAAAATAAAGAAATGTCTCATAAATTTGAGCTCCTACGTTCTATATCTATAGAATTTTGCTGGTAATTGAGGAACCACGTGGCAATTACACAGTATATGTATTGCAGTCATCCTATTGGTAAACTTTAAAGTCATGTTGAGTATGCCAACTTACCCCTGTAGCCAACTAGCCCCGGGCTCCCCTACTATATATAATTGAAGTTAGTTGCTTGCTTGACAAAATAATAATATGACTGAATTATTATATGAAACAAATAAATTATTTTTGTGTTAGATCAGCCATCGTCAACCGGGGTTCCGTGGAACCTTAGGGTTCCGTGAACGATCGCCAGGTGTTCCGTACGAATTCATGTTTTATTAATATTTGTTATTTATAAGTATATATTTTTCGTTTAAACATGGCGTGAGAAATCGTAGTCCTATAATTTATTTTATCGTAACATGTCGCGTGAGATTTTTTCCCGCTGTTTTACTAAAGGTAATTAATGCAAATGCTTACATATATATATATATATATATAATATATATATATATATATATATATATATATATATATATATATATATATATATATATATATATATAGGTGTGTGTGTGCGCGCGCGCGCGTGTGTGTGTGTGTGTATTGGGGTTCCTTGGGATGAGGAAAATTGTCTCAGGGGTTCCTCAAATGTCAAAGGTTGGGAAACACTGTGTTAGATAAATACAAAGGATATAGAAAGGATAACAATATTTATTAAATATATCACGATAATGTATAATACGGGTCAATAGTAGCCCACTATACTAATCTAGACATTCATTATCAGGGCTTGCCCTTCCCCCTGCCCACCTGTTAGGGTGTGTCTGTCAGGGGGAAACCACCCACTAAAATGTCTGGCATTACCATCACAGCATTTTAGGATGTGCAGAGCAATTGCAGTACAAATTTTACTTGGTATCTCCAATGTTGGATGCAGATCCTGCCTCCCCCTCCCCACTCGTTGTGGGGCGTTTGTCAGGGGGTAACCACCCACTAAAACGTCTGTCATTACCACCACAGTATTCTAGGATGTGCAGTGCTATTGTAGTGTAAATTTTACTCGGTATCTCCTAAGTTGGACCTAGATCCAATTAACCTCCCCTTTTCAGTGCGTCTGTCAGGGGGAACCCACCCTTCAAAATGTCTGTCACTGGTCATTCTATAATCAGTAGAGTCTGCAGATATATTATATATTAGTTTCATCTGGTATCTCATATATTGGATCTAGACCCAAAATCTAACGAGCAATTAGTGGTGCTTGTTAAGTAAGCCACCCATATATTTTCGGCAGACGGTCAGTTTCACAGTTTACAAGTCTACTCCTAACTACCGGTAGGGGTTACATTCGGTATCTCGTTCGTTGTATCTCAATGGTCCGGGCTGCCGGTCTATAATTGTCTGTCCTCTTCATCCAAAGCTTTGGAAGATATAACGATATAGGGTCTCAAAAATTGCCTGTATGGAATTTTCCCTTTAATTTAACAAAAAACTTATTTGGATTCTAATGTTCGTTTTCTGTCTTTACTTTCCTGACAAGAGTCAGTTTTCTAGTTACTGTGTCTACTGTCGTAAATATATAGCGTTTTCATCGGAAAACTCCACTTCAATCTGTAAACACTTTGATTTATGACTTTCTCGGACCATTTAACAGAAATCTATTTTGTAAAGAAAAATCTCAGGAATGAGACATAAATAGATTTTAATCTCGCAAGAAGGATTTCTTTCTTCATGACGTCCCTCTTCTATTTCAAAGATCGTTAATCAGAAATATATTTTTAAAGACAAATCTCGAGAATGAGGCATAAATAGACTTTAATCTCACAAAAAGGAACTCTTTCTCCATGCCGTCCATCTTCTATTACAGAGATCGTTAATTATCTCCTGGAACTTACTGGCTTCAAAAGACGGAAAACAGATAAAAGGTAGCAAGCTGGAATGGTGCAAAAGAAGACGCGAAAATAAAAATCCAGTAACAACGACAACGATTTCAAAAAAAATAGGATATAAAGTATATTCAAGAATATGTAAGAAACTTTAAAGGATTTGATCTGCAATAAAAACGGCATAAGTCTCCAATGAAAGAATTAGGGAATCAAACAAACTTCATTGCGAAAAAGTTCCATATACCAGCGAAATTTACGCTGATAT
>NC_061095.1:35268222-35270722 GCF_015104395.2 Macrobrachium nipponense | reverse complement strand
TTATTAACTTGATCATATTCGAGCATTTCTATAAAATTATTTTTTGGTTTATTTTGACATTCTTTCAGTTTACGTTATCGTTGAATACTTAACACATTCATAACAACTTATACTGAAAATTATTGCATATAATTTCATATAATATATCTAATAAAAACGATTAATGCTAAGCAAATAATCAATACAATTTACGGAAAATTACAAATATATTTACTTAAGTCGTGTATATTACGTTAATAAATGGAATGAAAATTTTAAAGAATCAAGGAAATGAGCTACAGTCAATTAAGATTTCCATGGGGAAGCAAAATATAGTAATAAGTAGCTTTTGACAGAGTAAAGGACTAAGAAATATTAACAATGAAAAACGCCAATTGCTTGTTACAAATACAAAATAATGACTGATCATCAGAAAAATTAAACTTACGGCTAATTTGATTTCATGTTCAATGTGATTGTGGCAACCACTTATGATCACCATGCCTAAAAACCGATCCAAGATATCGTGGCTGTATAAGAAATACACTCTTCTCTCTTTTATATATTAGAATCTTCAGCTGCAAACCTTTATGGAATAAGTCAAGAGGACTCCAAAGAAAACCGGCCTGCAGAGAGAGAGAGAGAGAGAGAGAGAGAGAGAGAGAGAGAGAGAGAGAGAGAGAGAGAGAGAGAGAGAGAGAGAGAGAGAGAGAAAGTTTTGTGAATAGGTAATAAATAAGTATGAGGGAAGAGAAAATATAACCGATACACCTAAATCCAGAAGATGTCACCAGGAAGCAGGAATGACTCTGTTCTACGCTTAAGAATTTGGAAGTCAGAAGATTTACTGCATCAGCACTACTCTACATTTTATGTGTAGCCAAAATAAATCCTTGGCTTCTGTTGCGAGCAAAATCAATAAAGTCAGGTAGAGGATAGGGAAAAGTATACAGTAGTTAGTAATACATCTTATGCAACAAGCATAAGGAAGAAACAAGACAAATTTACTGATGAAACAACTCTATCCAGAATTTGAGATGAGTCAGCACCCGAAGACCACACTAGAGAACAGCGCTCTGCACAAGAAAGAGGACAAGCGTCAGTACACTTGCATATAATAGCTTCATTACGGAACATTCAATAAAGGTTTTGCAAGATTCAACCATCTGAGAAACAGATGAGAAGTGTATTTCTTTCGTAACTTGCACAAAACTTTTAATCGTTGACATTTAAAACAGTGCCATTTAAGTTTAAATCAAGAGCCAAAGCCAAATGTGTTCTGAACTGACTAGCATACTTTGAGTTTTAGAATGGTTAAACTTCATAACCCAAAGCCTAAACTAATTTAAGGATACGTGCAAGATCTCTTTTAAGGATTCTGCAGCCACAGACCTTAGGTAAGGTGAAGGAACAACAGTTAAAAGAGTAGCATCATTGGCATATACATTAATTATGTACAACAAACCTGCCATATGTCACTAGTACAGATAATAAATAAATAGCAAAGGTGCAAAAACAATATGTTGAGGAACACCTGTGGTTTTGCATATTAAAAATTAATCTAGAATATCAATGAAAGATGCGACAATTCCATTAATCTTAACTTGTGGATAAAAGCTTTATGATTCACAAGGTCAAAGGCTGCATTAAGATCTAAAACATCCATGCGGGCAGCTGCACACTCATGAAGAGCACTCTGAAACTGGGTAGATATTGACAAGAGTGCATCACAAGTACCAAGTCTTTGACAAAACCTAACCTGTGCGCTGATAGCAGGTTACTATCTTCGATAGACCTACAAATACGCTGGAGAGCATCTCCTCAAAAACCTTAGATAAAACAAGATTGATTGGAATCGGCCTTTATTCTGAGGGTCATGAGAGTGAACTTTATCCTTCAGTTAAGATTATACGAATTGGCGCATCTTTCATTGATATTCTAGCTTAATTTTTGATATGCAAAACCCACAGTTGTTCCTCAACTTATTGTTCTTGCACCTTTATTATTTATCACCTGTACTAGTGACATATAGCAAGTTTTGGAGTATAAAAGTGAAGTATCCGTTCCTTCAAACAGAATAAAAGCGTATAAGTTTTTAGAAATTCTGGAACTAGTACGCCAATCTTCCTTATAGATGTCAGCAGTAAAATAAAAAGACAATCGCGTCTGGTTTTAATCTGTACCTGTGACCTTTAATGGGATTTAAAATGGTAAAAGTTCCCTGAAACTTTATTCTAATTCTTAAAAATGACCTTTTGAGGAGAGTCTTTCTTGTATGTCGTCTGCAATTTCTCTCAATTTCTCTGATCTACCATTCTATTTATAGATGACTCTTGTGATAGCAAAATCTCTCTCTCTCTCTCTCTCTCTCTCTCTCTCTCTCTCTCTCTCTCTCTCTCTCTCTCTCTCTCTCTCTCTCTCTCTCTCTCTATTTTGCAGTAAAGTATACGATGTCTTCAGGATATTTATACTTCCATTCCACTCATTGTTTGCAGCTGTGTTTTACTGCCATTATTTGATT
>NC_061095.1:35255722-35258222 GCF_015104395.2 Macrobrachium nipponense | reverse complement strand
CATAGTTCTTGGTTATAATTGCAAACCAATATTCTCGCGGCATGTTGATAATTTGATGAAATTTAAAAGTCAGTTTTAATTATAATGTATAATTTCGGAAATTATATGGCTAGAAAAAGCAAATGCACAGTCCGAGGTGCTACTTGGAATTTCAAGATCGGCTACACCCCACGTGTGCAGGGTTTGTCTCGGTTATGAACATTCCTAACAATGAGAGAGAGAGAGAGAGAGAGAGAGAGAGAGAGAGAGAGAGAGAGAGAGAGAGAGAGAGAGAGAGAGAAAGTCATCAATGTGCTTCTATTCCTTCCAGTCATTTGCAACCTAATGTCAAGGATATGATTTGTCTTTTTCGAATACAAAAGGTGTTGAGAAATGAGGGATTGATACACATATACAATAATGCTACCTTTATAAATAAAGATTAAAGGCGAAGTTACAAATCAGTTTTCTTGATCATTGACGTGACGTTATAATTTGCTCCTCTCTATTCTGAATAATCCACGTTTATAATTATTCTTCTCATTTTAATCAATGATAAACCATAACTTATTTCTAAACAACATATTGGAATTCAGGAGAAAATAAATGACAAGGCTCCATTCCAAAATATCTCACAACTACCAAAGTCCCTAAAACTCTTTCGATCCAGCTATTCAGTACATTTAAGGTTGCTCTCTATTTCTTCCTCCGATACTACAAACTGATGCACAATTTTTCCAAGAAACAATCAACTTCAATTCTCATTAAGTCACTAAATCGTCTCAAAATTCTTCACGTTAAAATTTTCACCTAAGTTAACCACATCATCTTTGGTATTGTAACCATTCTTTCTACCTTAGGAATCTGATATATCAGCTGTTTTAAGCCCATCTCCATTTTGTTTATTTAAACAAAACATAAATCCTAAAGACCATTCTCATTTTCTCTCAGTGAATTATTTTATGAGTTTTCTTAAGGCATGTATATCAAGCTTTCATTAATTACTTTCAAGATTCTTATTACATATCTTTTTTTATTGTTGCACACCTGCTCTACGCAATTTCTTATCCTGAACCAACAGTATTCTTCTTATAATAATAATTTCGTTGTCTGTCTTAATATTTCAATCAAGAGTCTTCCATATATACCCGTGTTATATTAAATGATGTTAAGTACATATAATTCTTGCAGTTGCCTCTATTGCCTTAATCCTTACAAAAAGAAAAATATTTTTCTCATTTTCACTTTGGTACATTTTTCCTATCCAGACCTACCTCCGTTCAGTTACTTTCAGGGGCTCTAAATGACATCCTCAAGAGTGACATCCTCAAGAGTGACTTCCACAAACATTCTCAAACTCATACTAACAATTCTCATTCTGGACTGAATAGCATCTGTTTTTCTCTTATCTTTCACATCCTCACAGCCTGAACGACCCACTCCTTTGACATAAGATTATTCTCTTCAGATAGCATTTCTTCGGTTATGCTTTGTACTTTGAGACTCATTTGTTCAAAAATCTTTATTTAATTAGCTTAATTGTTGTATTCCTTCACATCCTCAAATGTCTTGTTTCTCTTCTCCTAACCTTTTCCAGTGTTTGCTGCCTTTTTTCTCTTCTACTCTCCTCTGTACTATTTAGTTTCCCATACGTCTTCTAAATGCACGGCAAATAATCTATTCTTATTTTTCATTAAACTTAGTTCCTCGTCTTACTACCAACTATAAGCTTCATTTCCTCTCCCCATCATCTTAAATCCGCGAACACTAACTGATAAGTATGTAACCACTTGCTGGGTTCTTGCATCCATCATAGTCACCTTTAAACTCTGATCATTAAACCTCACCCCTTTCTCACCCATTTCATCTTCACGGGCTCTAATGACACCCTTGCGATCAAACTTAATTAAGCATCTTAATTACCCGTGTTAAATTTTGCTTCAGTCAGAAAATAATTATTAGGAATGGCTTCGGCCACCTCTCTTACTATTATATTCTTATGCTATCTTACATCATTTTAAAATCTTCTCCTCATTCATATCTCGCTAGTAAAATTGTCTTTATCCTTTAGAAAAAAAAAAAATTAATTCCCTGCAATTGACCCTTTTTCGAAAGGTATCTCAACAAGACTTTCAGAATTCTTATTTATTGTCATCTACCTTTCCACTTACGTCACATAACACACTCACCCTTTCATACTATCTAAACCCTACAGGGCACAAGTGTAAAAATTCCTTAAAAATCTTCTCTATCACCATCACTTTTGTTCTTTTCTAGCTCTGGCCCACTTGCATTATTGCCATGCTCATACATACAACCCTTAAACTAACACATATGCATGCTTCCACCCATTTTCAAAATATCACTTGCACTTTAAGTGCTGAAACTTCAGTTGCTCAACGAGTTTTGTGTGACGTCTGTAAAAATCATTCACCCACTCACAATATAAGAAAAAAACTGCGTATGAAGATAAAGGTAAGCATTAAGTGGGCTTTCACCTGAACATTGCTTTTTATTCATC
>NC_061095.1:35238222-35250722 GCF_015104395.2 Macrobrachium nipponense | reverse complement strand
ATAATACATTCACAGGCGAAGGTGAAACGCACTGTGTCCACTTACAAAATATAATTCTATAATGTTATCAGAAGAGTAAAAAATACAGCAGCGTTAATTGGCTTCGTGGTACTAAAATACTAGTCACTACTATGTACAATGGCCAATTAAATGTGCCACTGAGTGGCAAGGAAAATTCCACTGATCCTAAAAGATCACATATGGTCTGAACCCTTAAAATTAACACACAGTAAGCAAGTTCTAAGCTCCCACTGGAATTTCAGGAATACAATCCCAAGACTTGGCACTTGACTTAGCTGAAAACATTGAGTGTCTCTGCTGAACTACAGAAGGACACACAATGGGGAAGGTCTACAAGAATCTGCAAAGCAGGCAACGTTGTAAAACAAATACTAACAACGGAAAAACTTCCATAAAATGATCAATGCAAAGAGAGGGTTACGCAAAACACACGAATTATCAGTGGTTCCATATTACGTCAACACAATGAAATTACTGTTATCCATGATTTTACAAGAATATCACAATTACACTAACTAGAGTGGGTCTCTGAAGGAGACAGAAACAATAAGGATGGGAATATGAGAAACAAAAGAAACAAGGAATGAGAGCAAAGCCGACGGAAACACTTCCAATTCAGTCGACTTAGTCCGTTGACGAGACATGCATCGATAGAACCAGGGCATCAGTGGAGGGACTTGATCATTTGCAGGTCCTCATCAGGGTATCAAAGAGATGGTGCTCTTCATCAGGCAGCGCCCAGGTACTTGAGGTATGATAGCTTCGAGAGGGATGTTGGGTCGGATCTCTAAGCAGAGCCCAGTCTCCGGACAGCGTAGTAGTAGAGCAAGCTATCTCTGTTCATCACCAAGACACGATTATATTAGAGCGGTGGGCTGATGGTCATCGGATGACACTGCTTCAGAACGGGATGATACCACAGTTACGGACTAGAGCGGATTACTTGGAGTTAGTGTGATTGGTTGGGACTTGCCAGCAATATTTATACATACTTTTACGGGAGTCACAGGATATATCCTGTAAAAACTGGAACGATCTCCTTCGATGCAGTTTTCGGGAGTCGTTAGAAATGGCACGTCTGAAGTGAAGACGAAAATGAAGAGATCTATCTTGGGTCCTTTCTTCTGACGCTAATTCTTGCAAATACCTAAAAAGGTCTTGAAGATCGGCAGAGAAGGTAAGGAAAGATAGGGTACATTGGGGTGGTAACTGAGTCGAGAGCTTCGGGACTGTGGGAGGGAATGGTGGTGTAAAGAGGCGGAGTCACAGGTAGTATGGGATGCTGCGACAACAATGGCGTTGGAAAGGGTCAGGTCAAATAGGTAAGAGGTCAGGTCACATGGACCACATGTAAGAAAGGTGTGAATTGTAGTGAACTAAAGGTCGACAAACCCGTTAACAACATTCGTGAAATTAGTGTTGGGACCAAATTACAATGGTAGAAAGGGGACAGCAGTCCCTTGAGTGCTGGTATCCCTTCTTAGGATCAACTCTGAGTTGTAATTGGCTTAAGGCTGGTAGCTGAATATGACAAGGGGATGACAAGCAATAAATTACTTTTGACAAATCGTTACGACATTTGCCATGTCTTCCATCTATGAGCCGGTGTTGGGGAACAATGGAAAAGAAAAGTCAAAAATGTCTCAAGGATTTCCTAGATATCAAAATAACATAATTCCCATGTATTTCGAATCTCTCCCTCATTCTCAAAATTTCCTTGTTCTTTTAAAGTTCCCTTGGTAATTTCCTCCAATTTGTGACCAGAAAAAGAAATAAATTTGTGTCAGAAGATCGCTCTTAGTAATATATATATATATATATATATATATATATATATATATATATAGTATATATATATATATATATATATATATCTCTCCATCCCCCTCTATCTCTATCATCTATCTCTATCTCTATCTCTATCTCGATCTCTATCTCTATCTCTATCTCTATCTCTATCTCATATATATATATATATATATATATATATATATATATATATATATATATATATATATATATATATATATATATATATATATAGATATGATATATATATATATATATATATATATATATATATATATATATATATATATATATATATATATATATATATATATATATGTACATATATATATATATATATTATATATATATATATATATATATATATATATATATATATATATAGTCAGCACATCAATCTTTCTTATTTAAAATTTCAGTAATATTCCACTATCGTGAACCAAGCATAGAATTTTCTCGGCAAGTTTTATTAAGGTTTTTTGAGTTATGTGCTGCCCAATTATATATATGCAGTGGGGCAGAGTCGGAAAAGTGAAATAAAATAACTTTTCCAATTCAATTATTTTGAAGGCAGTGTGTGAAAAAGCCAATGTTTGAATAAGCCATCTTCATACTTTTTAGACTCGACTAGATTTTTGTTACTTTACTGCATACAAATTATATGAGGCGGCCAATTCTGTCAAAAATCAAAAGGTTTTTCTCTGAGTTTCAAAATGACAGAAAGTTTATAACAGTGACCTTTCCTATTCGTACAGTCACATTCGGCGTTTTTTAGTCAAATAAATGATAAACAAAAAAAATGATTACACTGGAAAATTTGGTAAATGACTTCTTTAGGACACTTAGAAATAACATATAAAAATTCCCCACATTAAGCTACCCTGTGCCTCGTCCGCCTTTGAAAATGGCCGCCAAATTTCAGTTTTCGCTATCTCCTTGAAAACGGTTGGTATGACGAAAATTAATATGAAGTACATAACTGAAAGACCATTAAATCCACTAAAACAATAACTCCATGCATTTTTTCTCTATAATTGATTATTTTTTATAGATATATATGTAGAATATTGGTACTCTTTTCCGCACCATCCAGGAGATAGAGTACGTAGTTTTTTTTTTCTTTTTTTGTGATATATCCTTGAGGCCCTAATCCACAAATATTTCTTCTCATTTCTCTGTCATACGCTTAGTTTTTGAACTAAAAATTTGATCTCTTTAGCGATTTCCTTGGACGTTCCATTGCAGTAGAAGTAGATGGTAAAACACTTAATTCCTCTGTATGTGAATCACCAGGATTTACATAGCTAGTTTCCTGTTCTTTCTCATGATATATTTCTTCTGATTCTTGGTCAGTTATGTGCTGGTTATTCTCAATTTGTTCTTAAGAATGCTCAATATCACTGTGGGAATATCTGATTCATCTATTATTTCAACTTCATCAGATGGGATGGAAGAGCTTCAGCAGGAAACCGACACGACAAACATACGATAGGGCATTTTAGGCTGTACATGTAAGCAACTCTTTGTGCGTGTACACAATATCAAATGAAGTAACTTATCTGGCGCAGTTGGTAAAGTCGTGGCAGGAACCAAGCCCTTAGTTTCTTTTCTCCATCCCCACTACTCGGGGAATAATATGCCAAAGTTTATCCTGGTTATATGCACGAGAAAAAAAAAAAAAAAAAAAAAATTGAAGCTGTGGCTGTTGGGGAAAGTCTTTCAAGTCTTACTTGCTGTTTCCTGCGTACAGTTCCTCTCCTAAAACACTTCCATCAAACTGAATTCAGCGCTTATTCTTCTTTATTATCTCCATAGGGGAATGAGTAGCTTTTCTCCTGCATCAGTCACTGATTTCTGTGTTGATGATTTGCTATTAAATACAGCTGCCTGTTTTCTTAATTCTTCTCTCCTCTGTGAAAGTCTGAACAGTTTATACTTTCCTTGTCCGAAGAAAGATGAAACTATGTCACAGCTACTTGCAGCATGAAGGAAAAGGATGTAATATTTTCGTGAACCAAGGGAAGTTTGTAGATCAGAGGAAGTGTAATGCCTTGCAGGCACTTTCCTGCGACCAGGTTTCGGGAAAATTTTATTTCTGTTGTTTGGTGTCAGTGCAGTCGTAAGTATTAGAAGGTCAACATCTTCTCCAACAACAACAACAATGATGAATCTGCTTTGGCTGTCTTACCAAAGTTTTTGTTAGTCAAGAAAATTTATACAGAAAACGAATTCGATAGTAATAAAACTTTTAAGGTGGTGAAACATGGAGGTAAAAATAAAATACGAAACTCAGTTCAGAATTTTAATAAAAAAGTATTAAGTGCGAACAACCATAATAAATTAACCAGCTCCTCTTTACTTTCAGTGACCTTTCTGTTATAGGCTATCGACTCTGCATCATAACCTCTAAGTTCAGACAGTTCCATTATTAACATGAATTAACACTGAATAACTTTAAAAATTAATACTTTAAATGCACCAACTTTAATATGATAATTACATCGCTCAATCCTTAATTATCAATCGAGGATAAATTGGTCAGGTTACATATAGCGGTCGTTACTGCACCCAGGTAAGCCTACCACACCTACAGTAAACAACACCATCCGTATAACGGGATAAGACTGACCGATGCAATCCAACTATAACACTAGCACTCGCCGAACTTACCTAAAGGGCGAAGCATGTATGACTTAAGTGAAGGGTTTTCTATCGATCATTCGCTCCGTGCAGGATGCAAAGCCCAGAGATGGGGAGAGAGAGAGCGAGAGAGAGAGCCTGTATTTAGTGAAGAGCCATTTTAGCAATCAAAGCACAAACGTCGACAGGATGCATTTGTAATAAATCTGTCTCCCCCTTAGCACGTCAGATCAGCGCTCTTCCTCGCAGCCCAGCACTCAAGGTGTCCAAATGGGTTGCATGAGTGAATATACCTGAAGCTACAGTCCCAGTCGAAGTAGCAGAATTCACTGACGACCATTACTCCGCCGTCTCACACGTTAGCTCGGAAACCAAAACAAAGATTAGTTCCCGAGAATTATATATGGCTTGTCTTGGTCCTTAAAACCACCCAACAACAGATAAGGCCATTATGCAAACTAGCTTAAAATTACTTTACAAAAGCCTGTAAAGATATTTTATCTAAAACAGTCATGCACACAGAACATGCAACAGCGAAAGTTACCCCACTCAAGTCAACACACAAAACTGTGTGAGAAAATATTACAGAAAAAACTGTGTGAGAAAATATTACAGACAAGAAAAATAAATTACATTTATTTTTGTATAAATTTTTTTTATCAATTGAGTATAAAAAATACAAGGTTTATTAGCCCTTTTTCATGAAAACTATATGAAAATCGTATATAGACAGCATACATGAGAGTTGAAGTTTTACTAACACCATTGCTGTCGTTGGAGATGTAGCCCTTCTTATACTTATGACAGCACTGACACTAGAAAAAAGAAATTTAATTTTCCAGAAATCTGGTCACAGAGAAGTACCTGCTTCCGCTGATCTAAAAGCTTCCCTTGCTTCACTAAAAGATTACATCCTTTTCCTTCCTGCTGCAAGCGGCTGTGACACAGTTTCGTCATTCTTCGGACAAGGAAAGCATAAATTGCTGTCTTTTACAGAAGAGAGAAGAATTAAGAAAACGTGCAGCTGTATTTAAATAGCAGCAAATCATCAACACAGAAATCAGTGACTGATACAGAGGAAAAGCTCACTCATTGTTCTATAGGAGGTACTGAAGAAGAATTAGATCTGAATTCATTTGCTTCAAGTGCCTTAGGAGAGTAACTGTATGTTGTCAGCAGCGAGTAAGACTTGAAAGATTTCCCCCAACAGCAGCAGCTTCAAAACAACATTTTCTTCATATATATCACTAGGTTCAACTTGGGCATAGCATTACATTACTTCCCCCAAGCAGTGGGGAGGGAAAAGAGAAACCGTTCCTGTCACCACGACTTTACCAACCACGCCAGGTAAGTTACTTCATTTGATATTGTACACATGCACAAAAAATTGTGTTCAGATGTGCAGCTGTAAGAAAGGCGGCCTAAAATGTTTTATTGTATGTGTGTCTTATCGAGGGGTTTCCTGCTCAAATTCTACTATCCCATCTGATGAAGTAGAAATAATGGATGAATCAGAAATCGATACAAATGGCAGATACTGAACATCCTTACGAGCATATTGAGGGTAACCAATACATAAATGACCGTGAATCAGAAGAAATACATCATGAGAAGCAATAGGAAATTAGCTATGAAAATCCTGATGATTCACATACAGAGGAATTAAGTGTTTTTTACCATCTACTTCTACTGCAATGGAGCGTCCAAGGAAATCGGTAAGGAGATCAAAATTTTTAGTCTAAGAGCTAAGCATGTGACAGAGAAGTAAGAAGAAAAATTTTTGTAAATTAGGGCCCAGGGATAAACGCATAAAAAAAATAAAAAAAAATAAAAAACCGCCAACGTACTCTATCTCGTGGATGGTGCGGGAAAGAGTACTCACATTGTACTAACAAAAAAATTTCTATATATCTTATAACAATCACCTATAGAGAAACTGCAAAGTGTAATTGTTTTAGAGGATTTAATGCTCTTAATTATGCACTTCGTAGTAATTTTCCTCAGACCAACAATTTACAAGGAAATATCGAAAAACTGAAATATTACGGCGATTTTCCAAGATGGCTGTCGAATCTCAGGGTGGATTGATGAGGACTTTTGATATGTTATTTTTAATTGTCTAGAAAAGTAATTTACCAATTTTCAGTTTATCATAAATTTGTTTTCATTTTATTTTTCCTAATTTGACTGGACTATATGCAATCTACTACAACAAAAATGCTTCTGAGTTAATGCTTCAAGCAATAAAAACAAAACCCTTGGAAGTTTTAATGATAATAATACTAAAAATCTTCAGTGGAAAAATTCAGTGACTAATCCATTACCAATGATAGAGAAGTGTTTGCATTATTATGTAAAAGAACTGTGCTAATAATGACCGAGTGTTAATCGAACTATGAAAGAATTTTTATTTATATAATTTTTACCTATTCGTCTTTAAAATTTGATTATATATGTTCCAAGCGCAGGAGGTATACAGCTTTTTCTTAGAAGTTACAGAACATAGTTTCATATAAATGAATGAACTGATTTAGTAAATATATTTTTATTAGCAAATTTCTTCTGAAGACATATTTTCAGAAAATCTAATTTAGTTTGATGTTTAGTATTTCCAATAAGGTATTGCGAACACGTTTTTTGTAATTGAAAGGATCCTCGTGAATTAATGGTTTCCTTCACTACAGATATTCCAAAAGGAAAGAGAATTCAAGATTTTTCGAACGTAATTCAGTTGGATTTCGTCATATTGACAAAATAATAATTTACGAAATATCGGAATGGATTTGCGGTTAGATGAATATTTCTATTGTATTTTTCGCAATCCGATTCAAGTTACACTAAAGGGGAAAAATATATAACGTACCATCAAATTCTTCTTTATTCATATACAGAAACGTTTTCTTATATTATGCTGTTTGAATTTATTTTCTGTTTATTACCATCATAACTGCCAAAAGAAAAATCAATTTAAAAACCAACTAGTAGGTGCAGTTGTTCACATTTAATGGAATATACTTATTTGAGAACATTTCATATTATTTTTGTTGTCATTAGATTATTACCTTCGAAATAAGACGAGCTTTTTGTCTGTTTGAGGATTTGCTGGTGAGTTGTTTTGCTTCTTACTGGTATCATGCAGAGGATTTATGTCATCAATCCTCGACGCAAACAGATAAGTAACAAGCAGTAGGCGATTCAAGTTGTAAGAAAAAAAGGACTCTCTCTCTCTCTCTCTCTCTCTCTCTCTCTCTCTCTCTCTCTTCGTTAACACATCTCATGTGTCTGATGTAAAGTTGACTGAAGTTTGCAGTCTCCCAACTTTTTTCTTATTACTATTATTGCTACAGAGAATATCGTGTATATTCTCACATTTGTTCCTTACAGAGGAAAATTTTAATTTAATACCATTAAAATACTAGTGTTACTTTATTTTGTATGCTATTTATGCTGGGTTTGAGAAGTACAGTATGCTCATAAATCATTTCCAGTTCGAAGGACCAACAACTTATGTAGTCGAAAGCTTCTGGCTCAGATGAAGGCAAATACTGCCATGTGCCACTTCCTCCTCCTCTAGAGCATGGCAACTAATACTGTACAAGATGGAAAGTTTCATCACAATATTACCAAGAATTGCAACACAAATACCACAAATCACAGTAACATCATATACTTGTAGTAATATGGACTACCAAAAGAGGTTTATGGTATTTGTTAGGACACTGAGGTAACTGTGATAGTCTAGGCTAAGTTACTGGATCAACGTAGCCTAGCCTAGGAGTATGCCCAACTACAAACAACACTACCTGCGATAAAAAGTTTAATCGGATCACATTGCCAATTCATGAAAACTTCTTCACGGGAGACTTAATATTAATATAAATAACTCCACTTAACAAAGCAGTGAGAGATGTTAACTTGAAATTAACTGAAAGTAATTAACGAAGAAGCTAACTTTAATAGAATAGAATATTATGCCTATACAAGTTTTATAAAATACATGTTATTGAGTAAGTTTGGAAAAGTTGCATCAATTTGTTGGAAAACTTATTTTACCGAAGATTATGATTGCCTCACCTCAATCAGCTCTGCATGACACCTTTCCTTGTGTTCCAAAATTTTTACACCACCAACCTACTGAAGTAAATCAGGACATCCTATGTTGAGAATGGAAGAGGCAAAGCTTCTCTCTTTGCATTCTCCCTGCCAAAAATTTGAGCAAGGAAAATGCAACCATAAGCAGCTTTACTGAATTAAACAATTCAATAAACAAATTAAGACTCAAAGTATAACACTAGAAAATAATAATTCGTTTTACAAAGAACACTAAATTCCAACACTGTGAAATGCATGGCGACCGTACTTCTAAAACATAGTAAAAATAGCATGCAAATAAAGAAAACATCTGCGTAATAATGGTGTTAATTAAATTTTTTCATTGTGAGATAAAATGTGAGCGTATACACGATATTCTCTACAATTGCGAGTTCATTTTATTAGTGTTATTAGATATCATGATCGAAAGGCCAGTAGTTGCCTAAAAACATCCAGCAAGGGGCCTTGGTACTAACTACACGATATTATGTAATGCTTCCAGTCCTTTGCTGTGTCATATAAATCGAGTTTTCTGTACAATATATGATATTGTATAAAACCATCAACTAAGACTGGCAGCGCTCCAGTTTCTCACCAAATGTAGTAGAGTCAAAGTGCGCCCCCATGGCTCTGGAAAGCGCTGCCAGAGGCACGATGCATGGCTAACTTTAATCTTAAATAAAATCAAAACTAATGAGGCTAGAGGGTTGCAATTTGGAATGCTTGATGGTTGGAGCGTGGATGATCAAAATGATAATTCGCGGCCCTCAAACCTCAGTAGATTTTTAGATCTGATGGCGGACGGTTGGAAGGTCGGATGGACAGGCAAAGCCGAGACAATAGTTTTCTTTTACAGAAAACTCTAAGGTGTCTGCTGTTGCAAGGTTGGTAATGCTGGGAGGTTGTGTCCCTTAGACAACTTGGCAGCAATTTAAAACGTACTTAGGGACGAATACTATTTACTTACGTAATTACTATTAGTTTCATTAATATACTTGTAAAACACAGTTTTGATTCCTTGTAAAGTCACTTAGCAATTACAATTCCATTCATGTATAGTTATTCCCGTAGCGTCTCAAATAAGATATTATCTCTATGACTTGGACCGAGTATTGTCAAGGAATTTATCCTGTCTTTGACGCTTAGCTTTCCAATGTTGGTGAAAATACTTGTGACGGTGGTATTTGCATTATTGTAAAAAAAAAAAAAAAAGGAAGCAGTACATTCTTTTCTCGATTAGTGTTGCTCACTGAATTAGAAAATACCTCCCGGCATAATTTCATTAGCCCAACTACAGATGAAATTCAAATCCTGGTTTATTTGTTCGGTGCCTCGGGCATAGTAATCTGCATCATTATATTTTCAAGCCACATGAAAATCTATTTCTACTTTCTTTTTACAGAACTGATTCAGAAATATTAAGCCATTAGTATCCGATGAGTAAGGAAATGGTATTTTATTTGTTGCGACAAGAAACATTTGAGCAAAAGCTCACCCATATATAAAAATGTAAATAAAATCTTAATCTTTGAATGTTTCTTAATTGGATAATAATAATTTATCATTATTGATTTCTAGAGCTGAAAAAGTAATTAAGAAAGGTGTAGAATTTTATTTCAATTCAGCAACGTTACCTGACTGATAATTCGTCCAAAAAACTAAACGACGGAGGTTCCATTGAGTTTCTCCTTCAACAGTGAAGTCAGGTTGGTGTATAATTGAGAATCTGATAGCATCAATGTTGCTCTAGATGTCAATTTCACCAAATCACGAAGGCTAAATGTCAATTGACGTTATTTATTGTAAAGTAAAAGTTTTCCTTGAAACGACATGTTAAATTATATAAACACTTATTTCACAGTTTGGATGCAACGGTCAAGATTAGACAGTCTCCTAAAAATATAGAAAATATTTCTAAATTGTTAATCAGGAGTTGATCGTAATATATATATTATATATATATATATAGTATATATATATATATAGATAGATAGATATATATAGATGGTATATGATATATATATAGATATATATATATATATAATATATATATATATATATATTATAATATATTATATATTCTATATATATATATACACACACACACACACACACACACACCATATATAAATATATATATATATATATACTATATATATATATAATATATATATATATATATATATATTATATATATATATATATATATATATAATAATATATATATATATATATATATATATATATATATATATATATATATATATTTTATATATATATATATATATATATATATATAATATATATATATATATATATATACATATATATATATATATATTATATATATATATATATATATATATATATATATATATATATATATATATATAATATATATATATATATATGTATAATAGTAATATATATATATATATATATATATATATATATATATATATATATATATATATATATATATATATATATATAACAAGGAGCTGGAGGAGACGTCATGTACCAGTAATTGTTCATTATTAAACAAGCTGACGTTTCGAGGACACAGCCTCATTTTCAAAGCTGAAAACGTAATTATAATATATAAAAGACTTAAGAATTAAGAAATTTACAATTTAAAAAAATATTTACACTTTAAACAAAAATTAAAAAATTAAATAATTAAAAAAAAAAACTAAAATGCAACAAGCAGAATGAAAGAAATAGACCGCTACCTTTCAGGAGGGGAACCAAGGACCTAATGACATAAAAAAACAGAGACAGGGGCACACTCAAGACAGGTACAGTGTTGTGGAGGTAGTTTGATTGTTTAAAGGAGCAACAAGCTTCTTAATAATATCTTATTTACATTTTTTGGCATGATCGCGTATATTAGAAAATTCAGGATTAGTTAATTTATTGCCTGTTCTGTAACTAAACTCCCCGATGACAATCAATTCTAACTTTTAGTAGGCGACGAGAAGCCCCCACATATTTTCTCACCTTACATTTGGGGCAAGTATATAAATAAACGACATTGGAAGTCATCAAGGAGCTTAGTCTGTCTTTATGTTTAAAAAGCGAAGCAATGGTTAACGGGTTCTTTGGTATAACTCTACTGTTAACTGCCGGAAGGTGTCGGTGAATAAGGTCATTTAACTGAACATAAAAGGACTTATCATGAATAAAAGGAATACTGAAGTAAAATACCAACTTGGGTACAGTAGGAATATTAAAAACAGGAACAAACTTACGATTAAGAAACAGTTGCTGTGTCCTTGAAACGTCAGCTTGTTTATAAATGGACAATTACTGGTACATGACGTCTCCTTCAGCTCCTTGTTGTATGTTGGTTGATAGCAACGCTTCCCATATCCATATACATACACACACACACACACACACACACACACACACACACATATATATATATATATATATATATATATATATATATATAGATATATAGATATATATATATATATATATATATATATATATTTAAGCTGGTCACTGCAGGGCGTTTTTTGTCAATGATTTCGAACATGATTGCATACTTGTGGCGTATTACAATTTGGAATAAAAGCTATTGGGCCATAGTCGACACAAATCTAAAAGATTTGTACTTACATAATTTGGACTTAATTAGGTACTTTTTCCTAACGAAATATGAATATAACACTTCGCCGCACCACATCTATGTCGCGATCAGTAAACAATTTTCCAAAATGCCTCCTGAGGATGATTTTGTTTGCAAATTGAGATTAATGGGATTTGGGTCTCTACTAAAGGCCATGATTTCAGAAGTGCTATATACCTTAATGTGCATCCAATTAGGAATGGTACAAAAAAAATATTTTTGGGCAGGAATGGCAAGGAGATTCCTAATAGTTTTTTTTTTTTGCAAATATTGCAAAATGATACATTGCAACATGAGGGTC
>NC_061095.1:35223222-35233222 GCF_015104395.2 Macrobrachium nipponense | reverse complement strand
AAGTGTCGTATAATACTTTAAGTGGTCCTCTAATAATTTGTTCCATAAAGTAATTCGGCGGGAGAGGATCCAAGACTTTCCTGATGAGCATTCCTCACAGCATATAAAACAAACAAGCAATCCTCTCCCAGTCTTTGCCAGTTTCTTTTTCACAAAACTTAGTCAATCCTGCTTTTAGCGTCTGGTGAAATCTTTCAAGACAACCTTGACTTTGAGGATGATATACTGTGGACATAGAATGTTTAATACCCATTACTTTCATTACTTCCTGAAATAATGTAGACGTAAAATTAGTTCCACGATCGGTCTGGACAATCCTAGGTATTCCATATTGGGTGAAAATCTTAACTAGATGAGGAATTAATGTTTTAGCAGAAATATTACGCAGAGGTACAGCATCTGGATACCTTATGCTACTGCAACATAACAGTCATCAAATACTGGTTTTGTTTCTTAGACTTAGGCAATGGACCAACACAATCCAAAATAACTTTCTCGAATGGAACACTACATACAATCTGTGGAGATAAAGGTACTCTGGCTTTATAGGCTGATTAGGTTTACCTACCTTTTGACAAGTAATCACATACTTTACAAAATTTCTTTACATCTTCTCTTATTCCAGGCCAATAAAAATATTGCAGAATATTGATGTGGTCTTCTTCACTCCAAGATGGGCAGATGTATTCACATGGGCAATCGGATTATTTCTTCTCTCAATCCTAAAGGTACAACTAATTGGTACTTCACGTCCCATGAAGCATTAGCAGGAGTAGAAAGAGCTCTGTACTTTCTCATCAGTATTCCTGTCTTTAAATAATAATAGCAAGTCGCTTCCGTAGCGATTTCACTCTCTGAAACAGCTTCATTAAACATTTGTTGTAAAGAATGTATCATTAGCTTGAGCCTCTCTAATATCAAAGTCCTTCATTTCAAACAGATTATGAAACTCTGAATCCAAAATATTACACTCTAGTAAAGAAGATTCACAAACCTCCACAATAGCGTTGTCTGGCTTACAGTCATTTTCATTGCTGACTTTATCTTACCTTGTCTTCTATCAGAGAGAGTTTCTCTGCTCTAGCTCCTCTACTACATCACCTGCTGCGACATCAGCATGAACAGCATCCGTACAAATCAAATTCTTTGCAGATACAAAGTCCTCAGGCTGTGTTCAACGACACATGACTGAAACATGGCTTTCTCTTCTAGGTTCTTCACTGGATTTTCAATCAGAGGAGTATCCACAACAACAGGATCTGGAATCACTCTGGCACCAGCGATATCATTTCCTAATAGAAAACATCAATGTTTAGGTATAGGTAATGAATCAACAACTCCTACTACAGTATTCCCTGTAAACAAATTACAATCCACACCTGCAACTTTGCTCTGGGTACTGTAGTCAGTCCACCAATGCTCTTCAGAATTACACTATCTTGAGTCATACAATTCTCTATCCCAGGAACTGCATCTCTGACCACCAATCTGTGCGACGAAACCCGTATCTCTTACTATACCTGACAGAGATTCCATTGGAACTTGCATCTGGAACACAAAGTTTCCTTTAAAACAGAAAGGTTTAAATGCCTCTCTAACCAGAGGACTTTTCTTTACCATACCTACACATTCTCGGGAGAGAACAAGCTACACTCCCTGTCTTTTCTTTGTTTTAAGCCGTTCAGGACAATTTCTGCGAATATGTCCAACCTCACCACAAAAATAACATTTCACAACAGTACTATTATTACTTCCAGCATAGTCCTTCCCTTGGCCTTTATTTTTACTCCGGCCAGGACTATTATGTGGTGAATTCTGCAATGATTTGCAAGGTGATGTATGTGGTGATCTCCTGGAATTGTTTCCCCTGAAATTTAAATGGCTTTAACAGACCAAAATTCTCAGCCAGAGTAGTAGCTCTCTGCAAAGTTGTGACTTCTCTTCAAACAAATATCTCTGTACATCAACAGGAGTTCCTCTTAAAAATTGTTCAAGTAACATCAACTCTCTATACTCTTCCATGCACGTGACTCCAGCTGCTTTAATCCACTTATCATGAAGTTTAACAATACTATGGGTATACTCTACATATGATTGTTTATCACATTTTACGAAACCTTCTAAATCGCAAACGATAATACTCAGGAGTAAGTTCATATATCTTAAGTATACTATCTTTGATAAAATCATAAAAATCCTTGCACTCACTAGCATCCAAAGCTAGAAAGGCAGACCTAGCTTTTCCTACCAAAGCAGGTTGAATAATCACAGGCCGACCTCTTTAGGCCAAACTTAACTTTGAGCTAACTTCTCGAAAAGTGAAAAAAAATTCATCAGGTTCTGACTCATCAAATTTAGGCACAATCTTAGTAACTTACTTACATCAGCATACCTTCGTCAATAAGAGAAATTTTACTTTTACTTCCACTCTTGAGGGCTTCTAACTTTAACAGATATTCTTTTTCTTCTCTATTTAACCTGTCTTGACGCTCAAGTTCTTCCCTTTTTAACCTGTCCGACGCTCAAGTTCCTCCCTTTTTGATCTGTCCTGACGTTCAAGTTCCTCTCTTTCTCTTGTATACTGAATTTCTATTCTTTTTACCTCCAAGACTGAACTACCTTCGTCACATAAATCAAAGAAGGCCTCTTCCGAGAGAAATCCATCATCGACTAACTTCGATATTACGTTACTCTTAACCTGAGACTTACGCCACGCTTTCTTTATATCATTTATCAAACTTATAGTGACTAGCGATCTCTAACCAATCATCCTTTCGCATCCGGTGCGAACTCAAATATCCACTCGTAGGATTTTCACAAACTCACTAATGTTAAAGGACTCCATAATTATCAACTTAATATACTAATTATCACTTAGATAAACTGCACAAAAAGAAATAAATTTGACCAATACGTCAATACGCATATAACAAATCTTGCACAACGATCATTATACAAACAATTACCGAGGGCTAACAAATTTCAATCCCGGACAGGCCCCCACTTGTTACGATCTGCTTCTAATACTCTTTTAAGTTATTAAGATAGGGAAACGTAAATATTTTGCAGGACCCAAGGCAATTATTCAAAAACACCGTTAAAAATTAATATAAATATTATTATTTAATAATTAATTTAACATTACCGAAAACCCAATAAACATTTACAGTAGAGAAATTACGGGATGTAATAAACCGAGTATTAACACTCTTTACACAAAGAAATACATAATATGTCAATAAACTCATTATAGCGAAAAAATACTAGAATAACTCGTACTCACTTAATACAGAGAAAACACTTCAGATGGCTAAGTCACGTACATAGAAGAATAATACAAGAGAATCAATACTTTACCCATATTAATAATATGACTTTGCACTCTTTCGTAATATTAGTTAGTATATTCCACTTATTGTCACTACAATTCCAGGAGACACCCTGATACGTACGAAACTAAGTAGCCAAGTAAACTTTGAAAGGATCAAAACAACAGAACTTTACACTTGATAGAAAACCAAGGAGGATTAAATACAAAAACATCACACTTCTGATCCAACCTACGCCGCCATCTATTGGTTGATCATCGCATCTCAAGCAAAAAACTAATACAATAAATAAAGTTGTAACATACTTGTTACGATCTGCTTCTAATACTCTTAAGTTATTAGATAGGGAAACGTAAAATATTTTGCTTTACCCAAGGCAATTATTCAAACACCGTTAAAAATTAATATAAATATTATTATTTAATAATTAATTTAACATTACCGAAACCCAATAAACATTTACAGTAGAGAAATCACGGGATGTAATAAACTGAGTATTAAACACTCTTTATTAACAAAGAAAATACAATAAATATGTCAATAAATCATTATAGCGAAAAAATACTAGAATAACTCGTACTCACTTAATACAGAGAAAACACTTCAGATGGCTAAGTCACGTACATAGAAGAATAATACAAGAGAATCAATACTTTACCCATATTAATAATATGACTTTGCACTCTTTCGTATATTAGTTAGTATATTCCACTTATTGTCACTACAATTCCAGGAGACACCCTGATACGTAAAGAAACTAAGTAGCCAAGTAAACTTTTTGAAAGGATCAAAACAACAGAACTTTACACTTGATAGAAAACAAGGAGGATAAATACAAAAACATCACACTTCCTGATCAACCTACGCCGCCATCTATTGGTTGATCATCGCATCTCAAGCAAAACTAATACACATAAATAAAGTTGTAACAATATATATATATATATATATATATATATATATATATATATATATATATATATATATATATATATATATATATATATATATATATATATATATATATATATATATATATATATATATATATATATATATATATAATATTATATATATATATATATATATATATATATCCTTAGATATTGCATTGCAACTGGTTAAAAGCACTGAACACGGAAACATTTTAGCAGAATCATAGGAATCCAACGACTGATGAAATCCACATTCTGCTTTATTAAGTTGTTAATTGTATTAATTTGGTAGCTGGGTTCTGATGATAGAGATGAGGTGATTCTTTTCCTGATTAACTTTCAAACTTACATCACGTTTTACTTGTTATTATTAGACACTAATTCTTTTGGATTAGTATTCTTTTTCAGATCCCACAAATAAATAAAAAATAAAAAAGAATGTATATATGGCCTATGCGAAAATGCTATATTCTTTTTTCTTGAAAAAATGAACCTAAGTAATTATGAGGTTTCAGCCATAAAATGTCTCTGGTTATTACCGTGAAATATAAAAAAACCGATCCTCATAGATAATAGTCTTCTACTAGGATAGTAAATTATGTTGAGCTCACTAACTGCTGACCTAACTCATTTTCAATAACAACGGTTTCATAGGGCATCACTTGGAACACTACAATAGGTATGGTATATATTCATAGTTCTTGGTTATAATTGCATACATTTGTATGACATCTGATCGCTGTTTTCTTACCAATATTCTCGCGGCATGTTGATAATTTGATGAAATTTAAAGGTCAGCTTTAATTATAATGTATAAATTCGGAAATTTTATGGCTAGAAAAAGCAAATGCACAGTCCGAGGTGCTACTTGGAATTTGAAGATCGGTTACACTCCAAGTGTGCAGGGTTTGTCTCGGTTATGAACATTCCTAAATATGAGAGAGAGAGAGAGAGAGAGAGAGAGAGAGAGACGAGAGAGAGAAGAAGAGAGAGAGAAGAGAGAGAGAGAGGAGAGAGAAAGTCATCAATGTGCTTCTATTCCTTCCAGTCATTTGCAACCTAATGTCAAGGATATGATTTGTCTTTTTCGAATACAAAAGGTGTTGAGAAAAGAGGGATTAATACACATAGACAACAATGCTACCTTATTTAATAAGAAATAAAATTTAAAGGCGAAGTTACAAATCAGTTTTTCTTGATTTTCATTGACGTGACTTTATAATTTGCTCCTCTCTATTCTGAACTAATCCACCCGTTTATAATTTTTTTTTAAAATTTTTTTTCATTTTAATTAATCATAAATATAACTTATTTCTATAACAACATATTGGAATTCAGGAGAAAATAAATGACAAGGCTCCATTCCAAAATATCTCACCAACTACCCAAGTCCCTAAAACTCTTTCGATCCAGCTATTAAGTACATTTAAGGTTGCTCTCTATTTCTTCCTCCGATACTACAAACTGATGCACATTTTTCCAAGAAACAATCAACCTCAATTCTCATTAAATCACTAAATCGTCTAAAAATTCTTCCCGTTAAAATTTTCACTTAAGTTAACCACATCATCCTTGGTAATGTAACCATTCTCTCTACCTTAGGAATCTGATATATCAGCTGTTTTAAGCCCATCTCCATTTTTTTTTATTTAAGCACACCTTAAATCCTAAAGACCATTCTCGTTTTGTCTCAATGAATTATTTAATGAGTTTTCTTAAGGCCTGTATATAATACATCAAGCTTTTATTAATTGCTTTCAAGCTTCTTATTACATATCTTTTTTTTTGTTGTTGCACACCTGTTCTACGCAAATTCTTATCCTGAACCAACAGTATTCTTCTTGTAATAATCATTTCGTTGTCTGTCTTAATATTTCAATGAAGAGTCTTCCATATATACCCGTGTTATATTAAATGATGTTAAGTACATATAATTCTTGCAATTGCCTCTATTGCCTTAATCCTTACACAAAGAAAAATACTTTTATCGTTTTAACTTTGGTACATTTTTCCTATCCAGACCTACCTCCGTCCTTCAGTTACTTTCAGGGGCTCTAATGACATCCTCAAGAGTGACTTCCACAAACATTTTCAAACACATACTAACAATTCCCCTTCTGGACTGAATAGCATCTGTTTTTCTCTTATCTTTCACATCATCACAGCCTGAACGACCCACTCCTTCGACACAAGATTATTCTCTTCAGATAGCATTTTTTCGGTTATGCTTTGTACTTTGAGACTCATTTGTTCAAAATCTCTTTATTAATTAGCTTAATTGTAGTATTCCTTCACATCCTCAAATGTCTTGTTTCTCTTCTCCTAACCTTTTCCAGTGTTTGCCTTTTTTCTCTGTTACTCTCCTCTGTACTATGTAGCTTCCCATACGTCTTCTAAATGCACGGCAAATAATCTATTCTTATTTTTCATTAAACTTAGTTCCTCGTCTTACTACCACCTATGGGCTTCATTTCCTCTCCCCATCACCTTAAATCTGCTAACACTAACTAATAAGTATGTCACCATTTGATGGGTTCATGCATCCATCATAGTCACCTTTAAACTCTGTAATTAAACCTCACCCCTTTCTCACCCATTTCATCTTCACGGGCTCTAATGACACCCTTATGATCAAACTTAATTAAGCATCTTAATTACCCCTGTTAAATTTTGCTTCAGTCAGAAAATAATTATTAGGAATGGCTTCGGCGATCCCTTATACTATTATATTCATATGCTATCTTACATCATTTTAAAATCTTCTCCTCATTCATATCTCGCTAGTTAAATTGTCTTTATCCTTTAGAAAACAAATATCCATTTCCTACAATTGACCCTATCTCGAAAGGTATCTCAACAAGACTTTTTGAATTCTTATTTATTGTTATCTACCTTTCCACTTACGTCACATAGCACACTCACCCTTTCATGCTATCTAAACCCTAAAGGGCACAGGTGTAAAAATTCCTTAAAAATCTTCTCTATCACCATCACTTTTGTTCTTTCTTAGCTCTGGCCCACTTGCATTAGTGCCATGCTCATACATACAACCCTTAAGCTAACACATATGCACGCTTCCACCCATTTTCAAAATATCACTAGCACTTTAAGTGCTGAAACATCAGTTGCTCAACGACCTTCTGCTAATACGGACGAAATATTTTACTCATTTTGACAGAAAGACATTTCACCTTTATGCTACTCATTAGCAAAACGTTTTTTTTGTGTACACGTCTATAAAAATCATTCATCCACTCACAATATAAGAAAAACTGCGTATGAAGATAAAGGTAAGCATTAAGTGGGCTTTCACCTGAACATTGCTTTTTTATTCATTGTTGTCACCTTTCTCTCTCCCCACCTTTCGTTTGTTTCTCTTTTCGCTACCAGGCGAAAGTCTCGCGATCAAGATCACTTGATCTCTTATCGCACGAAGAGCTGTGTAGAGGAAAATTTCGTTTTCATTCGCAAAATATATCTCCGAGTCTTGAATTTCTATTCACCTTTAGCAAAATCAAGAATATAAAAAAATATTTTTTTCTTTTCATATTTGGTATTTCAGAAAAATCACCACGACTAACGAGAACTTGCTAAAACGTTACATAACCCCAGATTGAAAAAAAAAACTTTTAACGAGGAACACCAGTAAACATCAATGCCATTACCAGAAATATCTCCAGTTTTTATCGGTCAACTTTTAAGGGATAAAAAAAATTGACCTTAGTGATCTTGAAAAACTTCAAGAGGATCTCTTCAAAGAATATTCCATCGCGTACTTAAAAGAAAAATATTAATAATGGAAGAAATAAAATACCAGCCTTAATCTCAAAGCTTTGGTTGCTCTTGATGTTTCGTAGGACTTAGAAGCTAGGTGAATAAGAAGTTCTCCGATTATACATCCATCGCAGGTGTCAAAGATATTCACTATATTACAAGCCACTCATAGTATAAAAAGTAGAGGAGGGATGTATAATGCACGATTTTCTTACTACCGCTTCGATGTGGTGTATTCGACAAAAATTTACTATTAGCCATGTGCAACAAACTTACCAATCAGTTGATATCCATTCTAAGCGCGAAACTTAACTTCAAACTTATGTACAGCAGAGTTGATATCAACTCATACCTGACTTCATGGCACATTGATTTTGTCGAAGGTTAGAGCACATCATTGTTTTCAAACCAGGCAACAGTGTGTGTGTGTGTGTGTGTGTGTGTGTGAAGTCATTTTTATCACAACACTGTGATCTTATATACACACACATAAAACTACATATGTCGTTTGATATCCTGGACTCTCTACCACGGAAATAATATCGAGGGGAATTCTAATTGATAATGTTTGTGATAACTTTATCAAAACGCACCAATCGGCTGTCATGGCGGAGGTGGGTCGATGCCGAAGCTATATACAAATATACGAGTTCAAAGGTCATATGTGCAGTACTTATGCGCATAGTCAGTATCATCTCATAGGGTGGTCTAGGGCGTCATTGCTATTATTGCCGAGGTAGAGCGAATTCGATATTAAACGATATTTATAGCTTAATGTTTATACATATTACGTGTAATTAAATATGTAACATCCACGATGAAAAATTAAATCGGGTTGTAAATCTTGAACGGTTTCAGCTTTATTAGTTAGCCATTTTCAGAGTAGTGATAAATAGTGGTATAAATGTACATTTTATATGTTAGTGGGCCAGTGCATATGAACTTACAGATTGCTGGACACCAAATATTCACACTTGACAGGTGCGCAGGAGTGGAGACCTTACACTTATTAGAGGGCTGAAGTGGAAACCTTATGTTCATAAGTGATAAGTCTTCATGGCCACGCACTAATGGGTGTAAGGTCTACACCCCTAAGCACCTTTCAGGTGTGAACATTTGTTTTCTAACTGTCTGTATGTCTTTTGACCTCCAGTAATATCGATGCCAGTCTGCGATAAATAAAGGACCATTTCAGTATCACTTGACATATGTAATCACTAACATGACTGCTCTCTTAACATGTAGTTAAAGTTAGAGATATTAATCTTATTTTGTATTTTTATCTTTATTTTTATTTTTACATGACTTTAGCCATATAATATATATATATATATATATATATATATATATATATATATATATATATATATATATATATATATATATATATATATAGATTCGCAAGTAAATAATTCTTTTAAAGGAATTTTTATATTCATTTGTCTCTCAATGAAATTTTGGTTGTGGTGCGAGAATATATTGGAATTTTTCCTGTGCCGGGAAAGGGAAACTTTTCCCCTGGATTGAGTAATAAAAGCAATTTGGAAATTTTTTGATTGGATATTTGTACGCAACTAGAAAAGTTTTGTGCTCTTGAATTCGGAGGGTATTTGTTTATTTGGGTTTTCCCTCTCTGAATGAACAATTCATTTTCGTTCCCAGTACAGAATATTTCTTCCTCTTATCCCTATCAGTGGCCTTTTTATTATGAGATGCCGTTTCTATAAGGGCACAAATTCTTCGAGAGGTTTTTTTTATACAAATTTGATTTATTTCTTCTAATAAGTGTTTGACTTGGAAGAGCCTCCTGCGTAGTTGAACGTCCTGAACATTACCAGTTCTTAGACCAACATAAAGGTTCATAAGAAGAGCATCGCAAACCTTACAAATGGCATGCTGTTCAAATCTGTTTTGCGCGTACATTTGGTGCTTCTTGGGCAATAAAACTCTACTTATCCAAAG
>NC_061095.1:35210722-35218222 GCF_015104395.2 Macrobrachium nipponense | reverse complement strand
TGGGATGGAAGAGCTTCAGCAGGAAACCGACACGACAAACATACGATAGGGCATTTTAGGCTGTACATGTAAACAACTCTTTGTGCGTGTACACAATATCAAATGAAGAAATTTATCTTGCACATTTGGTAAAGTCGTGGCAGGAACCAAACCCTTGGTTTCTTTTCTCCATCCACTGCTCGGGGAATAATATTCCAAAGTTATCCTAGTTATATACACGAAAAAAAATTTTTGTTTTGAAGTTGCGGCTGTTGGGAAAGTCTTTCAAGTCTTACTTGCTGTTTCCTGCGTACAGTTCCTCTCCTAAAACACTTCCATCAAATTGAATTCAGCGCTTATTCTTCTTTATTATCTCCATAGGGGAATGAGTAGCTTTTCTCCTGCATCAGTCACTGATTTCTGTGTTGATGATTTGCTATTGAATACAGCTGCATGTTTTCTTAATTCTTCTCTCCTCTGTGAAAGTCCGAGCAGTTTTATACTTTCCTTGTCGAAGAAAGATGAAACTGCGTCACAGCCACTTACAGCATGAAGACCAAAAGGATGTAATCCTTTAGTGAAGCAAGGGAAGTGTAATGCCTTGCAGGCACTTTCCTGCGACCAGGTTTCGGGAAAACGGGAAAAAAATAAAGTTATTTCTGTTGCTTGGTGTCAACGCAGTCGTAAGTATTAGAAGGTCAACATCTTCTACAACAACAACAATGATGATCAAAGCTGCTTTGGCTGTTTTACCAAAGTTTTTGTTAGTCAAGAAAATGCATACAGAAAACGAATTAGTTTCAATGACCTTTCTGTTATAGGCTTATCGACCCTGCAATCATAACGTATAAGTTCATACAGTTACATTATTAACATGAATTAACACTGAATAACTTTAAAAAGTAATTCTTTAAAGGCACCAACTTTAATAAGAAAACTATATCGCTCAATCTACGGGCAATATACAAGAATCCTTAATTACCAATCGAGGATAAATTGGTCAGGTTACAGATAGCGGTCGTTACTCCATCCAGGTAAGCCTACCACACCTACAGTAAACAACACCTTCTGTATAACGGGATAAGGCTGACCGATACAATCCAACTATAACAGATAACACTAGCACTCGCCGAAGTTAGCTGAAGGGCAAAGCATGTATGGCTTAAGTGAAGGGTTTTCTATCGATCATTCGCTCCGTGCAGGATGCAAAGTCCAGAGATGGGGAGAGAGAGAGAGCCTGTATTTAGTGAAGAGCCATTTTAGCAATCAAAGCACAAACGTCGACAGGATGCATTTGTAATAAATCTGTCTTCCCTTACCACGTCTGCTAAGCGCTCTTCCTCGCAGCCCAGCACTCACGGTGTCCAAACGGGTTGCATGAGTGAATATACCTGAAGCTACAGTCCCAGTCGAAGTAGCAGAATTCACTGACGACCATTACTCCGCCGTCTCACACGTTAGCTCGGAAACCAAAACAAAGATTAGTTCCCGAGAATTATATATGGCTTGTCTTGGTCCTTAAAACCACCCAACAACAGATAAGGCCATTATGCAAACTAGCTTAAAATTACTTTACAAAAGCCTGTAAAGACATTTTATCTAAAACAGTCATGCACACAGAACATGCAACAGCGAAAGTTACCCCACTCAAGTCAACACACAAAACTGTGTGAGAAAATATTACAGACAAAACAATTTTATACAGAAAAATAAATTACATTTATTTTTGTACATTTTTTTTTTATCAAATGAGTATAACAAATACAAGGTTTATTAGCCATTTTTCATGAAAACTATATGAAAATCGTATACAGACAGCATACATGAGAGTTGAAGTTCTACTAACACCATTGCTGTTGTTGGAGATGTAGCCCTTCTTATACTTATGACTGCTCTGACACTAGAAAAAAGAATTTATTTTTTAGAAATCTGGTCATAGAGCAGTACCTGCTTCCGCTGATCTAAAAGCTTCACTTGCTTCACTAAAAGATTACATTCTTTTCTTCATGCTGCAAGCGGCTGTGACACAGTTTTCGTCACTCTTCGGACAAGGAAACACATAAATTGCTAGTACTTTTACAGAAGAAAAGAAATTGAGAAAAACATGGCAGCCTGTATTTAATAGCAAATCATCAACAAAGAAATCAGTGACTGATACAGGAGAAAAGCTCACTCATTACTCTATATATGGAGGTACTGAAGAAGAATTAGATCTGAATTCATTTTGCTTCAAGTGCCTTAGGAGAGTAACTGTATGTTGTCAGCAGCGAGTAAGACTTGAAAGATTTCCTCCAACAGTATCAGCTTCAAAACAACATTTTGGCTTTCATATATATTCACTAGGTTCCAAACTTGGGCATAGGCATTACATTACTTCCCCCAAGCAGTGGTCAACCAATTTACAAGCAAAAGGCTTCATCAGATAAAAGATGTCTGTTTAGTGAAGTTGGCCTTTTATGATGTGCATTATTCCTTTGAGAAACAGATAAATTGCCCAGAAAGAAATTCCAGAATTATAATTTTGGAAAATATTGCTCCAGTTTTTGTTGCAGACCTTTACCATTTCCGTTCCGAAATTTAACCATTGATATATTGAGAACAGAGAATGACAGTATTGATTCATCAAGAAATGCCTAGAGCTAACGGTTGGTAATAAAGAATGCAATGTATCCATGAACCGTTTGTTACTATAGTTGATGGCCAAGTTTAAACCTCTTTACCTACTTAACATCATAATTTCTATGCTTTAGCATTTCCGGAGTAGGTCACAAATGTGCGAATTATATTAATCAGGTTATGAAAAGAAAGAGTTCTAAAGAAAACCTCAAGTATGGCCTTTCAATCTTACATACATGAATCAGATGTATAAAATTCTTCCCACATATAGCCTGCCAAAAAGTGTCAATTAAGGTCCCAAAAAGAAGAAGAAGAAGAAGAAGAGGAAGAAAAACCAAATCTTGCGCAGAACCAAAAGGCAACAATTCAAAGGCAACTGAAATATGAATTTGGTCTTGTTGATATGCCTAGGCCAAGAGGTCTGGGACCTCCAATGATAGTAATACTGCAAAGCGTTTTTTTTAAATACAGTGGGGTCCTCTAGAACTACAATTATAGATGTAGCTGTAATTGAACGACTCCATGCAATCCTTGCTGTACTCTCTTCTGGGAAGGAAACTGATCCAGCCTAATTCAAGAAATATTCACTGCAAGCGGAAGAGGAATACATAAAGCATTATAGTCGGTATTATTTGCCTCTGTCACTGCACAAGATTTTAATTCATGGAGCTGATGTTATTCCACAATTTAGCACTCCCATTGGATCACTTTCACAGGAGGCCCAAGAAGCCCAAAATAAAGAATTTAGAAGGTGCCGTGAGAGGTTCAGCGGCAACTCATAAAGAATAGACATAAATAAAGATATAAGGCTAAGTTCCTCGGGAAACAGAACAGAAAGGAAGATAAGACTCGTCCTGATGATCCTTCATTGCTTTTAAAACTTGATAATTAAGATAGTGATTCAGGTGATGATGAATATGAACATAGCTAATTAGTTATACTGCCTAATATTCATTAGGTAAGTACAGTAAAGTTGTAAGCACATGCCTAAGTATATATATCTTATTTAATTTCCAGTTGTTTGAAGTGATTGCTTAGAGTGAAAAAAAATTTCTGTAAGGTAAGATTACGAATAATTTCCAGGTGTTTATTTTTATTTACTTATTTATTTAATTTTACGAAAATTTTGAAAAAAGAAACTTAGAAAACGATAGTTTACACGTCTACCAATACGTTAAGGAAATAATAACAATAATAAAAAAAAAACTAAATGCGTAAAAGAAATTGTTTGTGAGCCTTTGGTCATCTTGATCCTTGATAAGATACAAGGTCTACTTTAAAATTTTTTTGGGAACCTGCTTCACTTGAATATTCTAGATATCGAATTTGAATGAAATGATTTAACTTTGGTGGGGGCAAAGACTGATATCCCTTCACCCATCACAAAGGAGCCCATATAAGAGAACTTATCTAATGAAATATTACTATGTCCATTTTAGGCCTCTGTTACAAAATTCATAAAAATCCACCAATAACTTTATGCATGCCACTAATAGACACAGACAGATGGAAAGACAGGCAGAGAGACATATGTATAAAGACAAAACATAACCACCTTGGTGGGAGTAATTAAGGTGGGAAATTTTAACAAAATGATAACTATTTCTTGAAAAAAAAATAGTAACTAAAATTAAGTGAGGGATTATTTTTCTCCCAAAAATAGATACCACGTCTCTCTGGGGACGGGTTGCCTGTACTTACAAAATCCAACGAAAATAAAATAGATACAACCCTTCCGCCTTTTCTGAAGATTGAAGTTTGCACTCTCTGTACTTGGTCTGTGGCCAGAGAAACAATTTATTTTGTGGTGAGAAGGATCTACAAATTTCCTCAGACATTTCTTATCACCTCTAAAGAAAAATAAACTTTTACAAACATTTTAAAAGAGTTTATAATTAACAAGTTGGTAGGAAATCATAGATAGAAGTGATCCATTATTATGCAGGTCTGAATCTAGATGTTTCTCAACGTTTAAAAAGTATGCTAACTAAGACTGCTTAGTCCGTTACGCGAAAAACGAACTCAGTTTTACGCATTATAGATAAAAAAATAAGAAGTTATAGTATAGTTAACACGGCCTTCATTGATGAGAATCAATGAGCATATGACATTTAGCGCATTTAATTGGTGTGCTGTTAATCCAACATTAATCATGCTTTTTTTTTTACAATTTCATCGGTAGGTTTTTTTTTTCTTTCTTTTTTCGATGGCTCTGATATTTGCCCCTACATTTATCGTATTTGAAGATCTTATTAACCTAAATATAGTAGTAATTTTCTAAAAAAAAAACTTCGCTCATCTATCTATATTCCAGTGCGGAATATTTAGAATAAATGCAGGTATAGTCTTTCGTGTTTCTTTTATATTTAGAGAGTTATTCCGTTTGTATGAGCATGCGTTGTATTTGAGGCTTGTATAGTTCCATCTGTCATTTTCATTTATTCACGTTATAAATATTTTGGGGATTCCTCCATTTACATTATATGCAGAAATATGAATATCGCTTTCGAATGATTGAAATTACTGCAAGGGAAATTAACTGATCTTTTCTTACAGGATACAAAATGTCATAGAATCATTTTTGGCAAAGAACTTAACTTCCGCCACATTAAGTAAATTAATTATCCAGCCAGAAAAAAAGTATCCTAACATTTTAACGTAAAACATTTAGGCACTGTAGCTCTCTTGTGATCGGGTTATTGCCCAATAATTTTTCTCAAAGAAGACGTTTACGATTCTTCAGGTCAGTTATACGAAACTCTTCCATTACCGGTATCAGGAAAGTCTCTGTTTTCGCCGCTAATGAACTTTGCCACCTATTTCTTCTTCCAGAATTCACAGAACGTAGTACAAATAAGCACAAAGTGCACAGATGTATAAACACACACACACACACACATGTATATATATATATATATATATATATATATATATATATATATATATATATATATATATATATATATATATATATATATAATATGCTCCCAGATACACTACTTTCTTGTATATAAGGATAAAGCTGGTGGAGGTTAAGAACTGTAAAGTTATTCCAGGCGACCATGTAGGCCCCCGACACAGACTGCTATGTATGGATTTGAAGTTGAAAAGGGAAAGAAACACCAAGCTAAAGGGATAAGGAAAATTAGATGGTACAAATTAGAGGAAGGAGGGGATAAGAAAAGAGAGTTTAAGAGGAGGGTTTTGGAAGATATTGATATAGGGATTGAAGATGTTCAAGAATGGTGGGCACGAAATGCAGCAGTTATAAGAAGGCATGGAAAGGAGCTGCTGGGAGAGACATCTAGTATCATATGGGAAGAAAAGGAGAGTTGGTGATGCGATGAAGACATTGAGAAAGTAGTAAAAGATAAGAAGGAGGCAAAGAAAAGATGGGAAGAGTACAGTCAGTGGAAGAAAGAGATAGGTTCAGAGAGAAAAACAAGGTAGTGAAAAAGGTGGTAGCCCAAGCTAAAGCAAAGTCGTATGATGATGTGTATAATGAACTGGAGACAAAGGAAGGATTAAAGAAGATGATCAAGCTATCAAAGGCTAGAAATATGAGCACCAAAGATATTGCACATATCAAATAAATAAAGATCAAGATCGTGTAGTAATTAGAAAGGAGGAACGATATTATGAAGAGATGGAAAGAATATTTTGAACAGTTGTTAAATGAAGAAAATAATAGACTAATAAGAGAGGATGGGCAAGTGAACATTGGCATGGTAATGAGGTTTTCTAGGCAAGAGGTACTAATGCACTGAAGAACATGAATGGAAAGGCAACCGGACCAGACATGATTCCGGTGGAGACATGGAAAGCATTAGGATGTGAAGGAGTGGATATACTGTATGATCTTATGATAAAGATCCTTGAACAGGAAAAGATACCAAATGAGTGGCGTGGGAGTATATTGATCCCAATTTTTAAAGGAAAAAGCGATGTCCAAGAGTGTGGTAATTATAGGGCATTAAATTGATGTCCCACACTGAAGATACTGGAAAGGATGATAGATGGTAGACTGAGAGAAGAAGTACAAATAGGTAAAGAGCAGATGGGATTTATGAAGGGAAGGGGAACAACAGATGGTATATTTTGTCTGAGGCAAATAATGGAGAAATTAGGGAAAGGCAAAGGACCTACATATGGTATTTATTGACCTTGAAAAGGCTTATGACCGAGTCCCGAGACAAAAGTTATGGAGGAGTCTGAGGGAGAAGATGGTGCCAGAGAAGTACCGGAATGTATTTACCAGAGTGAGGAGCATGTTGGGTAGGGTACAGAGGGTTTTGAGGTGAGAGTAGGATTACATCAGGGGTCGGCTCTGAGACCCATTCATCTTTAACATAGTGATGAATGTTAAAATAGAGGAAGTAAGGGAGACAGTACCATGGAACATATTGTATGCGGATGATATTTTTCGGGTGCAGAGAACAGGGAAGATCTGGAAGTGAAATTGGAAAGGTGGAGACAAGTACTGGAGGACAGAGGAATGAGAATAAGTAGATCTAAGACAGAATATATGTGTACCACCACTGAGGGGGATGCTAGAGAAAGTATTCAGTTTGGTGGAGTGCAAATAAAAAGAGTTGATAAGTTTAAGTATTTGGGATCTTTTGTTAACGCTGGAGGAAGTATGGAAGAAGAAGTAAAACATCGGGTACAGGCAGGCTGGAACAACTGGAGAGCGGCCTCTGGAGTTCTTTGTGACAAAAGAGTACCACTTAGGTTAAAAGGAAAATTTCACAAGACGGTGGTAAGAACAGCAATGCTGTATGGTACGGAAACAGCAAGCATGAGAAAAACAGATCAGAAGAAGATGGATGTGGCAGAAATGAGAATGCTTAGGTGGATGTCTGGGGTGACAAGAGAGGATAGGATCAGAAATGTCTACATAAGGGG
>NC_061095.1:35205722-35208222 GCF_015104395.2 Macrobrachium nipponense | reverse complement strand
TTGACTATTTTATGTTCGTTGTTAACACTTTTCATTGGTCCCATGCAGTCACTGATTCAGTTTATCCTGATGCAAAGGTATCCTATTGTGCCAAGTCATTTATCTAGTTAATCATTTGAAATCTTAACCCTTGTACCCAATGAGATAGTGGATGGTATACAACAGTGGTGACCTTGGTCAGAATTCCTTAGTCCTCTGTTGCAAGCAGCATCTAAGAATTCAGTGAAAAATCTATTTTAGGTATATCCCCTTACGGTGTATTTAGGTAGTGTAACTGAAAATTATGTAATGAAATTCATAAATGATCACTCATGAATATCCAAACACCTGTTGACCAATGTATTCACAACAGTAAGTATTTTCTGTGTAATCATTTATACAAGGTTTTGCCATCTTACTTGTGACATCCATCTCTTACTCATCTCAACCTACAAGAGTTAGTTGCCCTATGCACTAACTCAGTGCTCTTACCTGTATCCATTTTGGTGTACATCGAGACATCTTTTCCCTAGTGTTTTTTAAATCAATTTAAAGCTAGTTCTAACCAAGTACGTCATATTTACCATCAACAGAGTAGAATTTTGAAGAATATAATGCAGCAAATTTCCCAAGTGACATATTTCTTTCTGGCAACTTGAGTCGTTTGTCTAGACAGCTGCCTGCAGTTCATTCAGCCATTCATACCTAATGTGCCAACTGGTAATTTTGTCACCTTTTGTTTCTTTCTCTTAGCATTTATTGATTGAGAGACTTTTAACCTAAATCATAACAAGTTTATCTTGCATTTGATTTGAACTACTTTTAGAATTTAGGTCGCTTAAGAAATTAACATAAATAACACATCAATCTTTGTGTGGTAAATCTGTCCACAGCAGTAGAGTGATAGATGGTCGAGATCTTTCCTGCCCAATGGTAGGCCACTTGTTTGTAGAAAATCTTTGTACTACTTGCGACTCATAACAAATGTTAAGTCACGGTGACCTCGACTTTGAAGGTTATATAAGAAGGACTGTGATTTAAATTTTTCTTGGTTTTAATTTTGCTATTTCGCATCATGGACGATCGAGCGTGAGCTACCTCCTTTATTTTGAGGATTTGCTTATAACCTTTACTTCCATTCATCAAGGAAATTTATTCAATATTTTAACCCAATAACCGTTTTCTTTAGGAAGCATCTTTGGTGCCCCAGCTGTCAACTAAAAGTGCGGTCAGCAAACATTTACGCCAACAAGACTGCCCGCAAAAAGTAAAAAAATACAACATGGCAAGTTCTCTCCCGGGAGAGCTATCTTTTGAGGGCAGGGCAGCTACGTCTCTCTCTCTCTCTCTCTCTCTCTCTCTCTCTCTAGGTTCTGTATCTTATTCCATATATCTTAAATATCTTAACTCATATAAGAATGTTTAACATACATACTGACATTCCTTGTAACCAGTGTCATGTGTTTATAAGTCTGCTTTTTACAGACATGATGATGATAATAATTTAATTTATCCTTGACTATAGGATTATCAGCGTGGCGCTGTTGGAAAATCACATCCTCTTAGAACATACATATGGAGGTTTATTCGTTGTACAGGAAACGCTATCTAATTCTTAACGTTCTAGAGTTTGAAAAAGAAACCACAAATTCAATTTGTAACTTGTTTACTTCTAAGTATTTACATTAAGTTTTACTCCACACTCGAGTACTTTCAGGGCCCTTCCCTGTGGCCCATTCTCAAGAGATGTTTGGGATGTTAGCCTGGTCAAGGCCAGCAGGTCCTTCTGGAACTTCTTCTCGTTGTGCTGTCATTTATGCGATGGCTGTTCTGGTTTTCTTGAGAGTTTGCCAATCCCCTCTTGTCGCTCTGATATCCTGAGCTGATGGTCAATGGGATTCACCCTTGTGGTAAGGGTGTGGTCACCGAAAGTCTGTCTTAATGTAAATACTTAGAAGTAAACAAGTTACAAATTGAATTTGTGGGTTTCTTTTTCAATCTTCAGAAGAAAACTGAAAGAAGTTTTTGTTTGTTCTAGAGTTTATAAATTTTGTAGTCCGCATAATCTAATCTTGGGGTTAAAACCTACTTAGGTTCGTTATGAATTCTACATCTTACCCACGATTGCATTGGCAGTTTTTGGGTAAATAAAGAAAAATATTTAAATAAAAGTAAAGTGGTAAGGAATTTCCAAAGTTGAGTAATAAGATATTATATATATATATATATAATATCTAAATTTTAAAAAAAATATATAATCTATTATATATATATATATTATATAATAGATATAATTATATTTATTAGAAAATTTGAGTACATAATTTAATTTTTTCTAATCAACCAATTTGAATTCTGTATCGTAATCCTAGAATTACAAAATTTCAAATAACACATTTCATGCCACTGTATGCAGTTTTCAATAACTGTACAGACCATAGACATAGGAGGGGAATAAAATTGCTAGTATAATCGGATATAATCCAACTCAGTGTGGTCAGTATAGGCATCAGTGTTCAAA
>NC_061095.1:35181388-35203888 GCF_015104395.2 Macrobrachium nipponense | reverse complement strand
GAAGTAGCTCACGCTCGATCGTACATGATGCGAAATAGCAAAATTAAAACCAAGAAAAATTTAAATCACAGTCCTTCTTATATAACCTTCAAAGTCGAGGTCACCGTGACTTAACACAGAGAAAGATTTTCTACAAACAAGTGGCCTACCTTTGGGCAGTAAAGATCTCGACCAACTATCACTCTACTGCTGTGGAAAGATTTACCACACAAAGATTGTTGGGTTATTTATGTTAATTTCTTAAGCGACCTAAATCTAAAAGTAGTTCAAATCAAATGCAGGATAAACTTGTAATGATTTAGGTTAAAAGTCTCTTAATCAATACATGCTAAGAGAAAGAAACAAAAGGTGACAAAATGACTAGTTGGCACATTAGGTATGAATGGCTGAATGAACTGCAGGCAGCTGTCTAGACAAACAACTCAAGTTGCCAGAAAGAAATATGTCACTTGGGAAATTTGCTGCATTATATTCTTCAAAATTCTACCCTGTTGATGGTAAATATGACACAATTGGTTAGAAGTAGCTTTAAATTGATTTCAAAAACACTAGGGAAAAGATGTCTCGATGTACACCAAAATGAATACAGTTAAGAGCACTGAGTTAGTGCAAAGGGCAACTAACTCTTGTAGGCTGAGATGAGTAAGAGATGGATGTCACAAGTAAGATGGCAAAACTTGTATAAATGATTACACAGAAAATACTTACTGTTGTGAATACATTGGTCAACAGGTGTTTGGATATTCATGAGTGATCATTTGAGTGCTTGAATTTCATGACTTATGATTTTCAGTTACACTACCTAAATACACCGTAAGGGGATATTCCTAAAATAGATTTTTCACCGAATCTTAGATGCTGCTTGCAACAGAGGACTAAGGAATTCTGACCAAGGTCGCCACTGTTGTATACCATCCACTATCTCATTGGGTACAAGGGTTAAGATTTCAAGTGATTGACTAGATTAATGACTTGGCACAATTAGGATACCTTTGCATCAGGATAACTGAATCAGTGACTGCATAGGACCAATGAAAAGTGTTAACAACGAATATAAAATAGTCAATTTAACACTGTGAAAGATGTACTTGCTACCAAAATTTGGATCAAAAGGAACAACTATGAATCCATAAAGTAAATATAATTTTCACTAAAATGCAAGGGATATTACAGGGGCTTCTATTGAACACAGGCACTGTAGGCTATGTTAAACAAAGCTACAACTACTAACTAGTGCCACACCAGGTAGAAAGTAATACCTAAAATATCTAGAACTAATTCTAAAGTTAACACTTAGAGGAAAAACAGTATGTCCTTTGACGGGTATGGCACAGAAAGTTAGGAACAAAGTAGCACTCAAATAATAGCATCTATTATCACTTATGGAAAGTTTTATTTGCAATTTTTCATGTTTAACACCATTGAATAACACAGGTAGACAAAAGAGCACTGATGGTACATCTGCATGATATTCAGATTTGTAGTAATTGAGGCTAGGATATTACAAGGAATTGACATCTTCATTAAATTCCATATTGGGTTTCAAGCAAAATATTACTTGAGAGCTTGATGCCAAGAACACAACTAGAATCAAATAATTAAGATATGACTATATCACTGCAAAGAGAGATTTATGTCACTGGATTAGTATACGTTTTCACCAGAATGGGAAATGGGTTATATAAACAAATTGAAAATGGCATTTGAGGATATAGGAATGGGAACAGAGAAGTTGGTTAGGACTGGGAGTTGTGAATACCGGCTCTGGTTTAAATAGAAGATACAGTTTTCTGACACATTACCTGATATGTCAGTGAACTTGACATTCGTTGTACTGTGAGCCAGTGGAGATAATGGCCAAGGAATCAGTTATGTTCTTGCTGCCAATAAAGTTTGTAAGTAGGGTGCAACTGGATAGGCTGATCTCACAATACTGATGATAGGTGGTGTTGTCTGTGATGGTGAGTTTGGGATTCGCCAGGAGTATGAGTCCATTAGGGAAGGTCTCATAAGGTTCTAGCATAAGATAAGGCACTGGGCTGGATGATATATATATATATATATATATATATATATATATATATATATATATATATATATATATATATATATATATATATATATTATATATATATCATCCAATTTCTACAGTTCATGCTTCAAGAACTTTAAACTGAATTATATTTACACTTTGGTTTACAGGGCTTTATGTTACTCTTCGAGTTGGTCTCTCTTTCACAATGAGATATTATTTTTAGTTAAATTTTTCTTACAGAACTCCTATCCTGAAAAACTAGTATATAAAGTCATTAACAGACTGCTGTCACAAGATTTCTCCAATCCGATGCCCTCCTATAATGTCTTAAAGAAAAATGTATATGCCACTATCCCATTTATCTCTGACGCAAGTTTTCTGCCAAACTTAAACAAATAATCGGAAATGAATTTGGCTGCCTTAAATTGCATTTAATTCCAATCAATCCACTCAAGATTGCCGTATTCTTCGGCTATAAAGACAAACTGCAGACCTTCATGAGATCCAACATTGTTTATAAATTCAAGTGCCCGGGGTCCCGGTATTTATGTTGGATCAAGCCGTAGGTTACTGCAGATGAGATACTGTAGCCATGTGGGATACAGCTTTAGAACGGGTCAAAAATTAAGCAAACCAGAATTTTCTAATATAAAGAATCATCCCTCCATATGCAAAATTGAAATAAATAAAAAACACTTCTCTATTATTGGTGGAACAAGCCATAGCAATTACCTAACTACCCTTGAGTCCTTATACATCAAACGGCTTGTTCCTTCTTTGAATTCTAACGTTTCCGCTTCTCCTCTTTATCTTGCATAACTGAAGTCGTAGGTTGGTGTCAAGTTTTGGTCATTCGTTCTTCTCCTTCTCCTTTGGATGGTTTGGTGAGAACTGATTCATTTTTTACTAAATACCTTTTAATTTGTATTAAATTTTAAATTTTGTAAATACTTTTTTTTTCTTAACTTAATCTTTTTTATATAGAATATTATGTTTTTTTAAACTTTAACGTATTTTATGTTGTTCTTACAGATTGAAGATGCACAGAGATAATGTGCGAAACGTCTCTTGCTAATAAATATGGGCCATATTTATTAGCAAGTTTTTTCAAGATAGTCAAATCCTCTTTCCTGAAGAACGGTGTCCAAGACACTTTTAAATTAGTATAAGTCTTATCAATAGGAAGGATAACTTATATTGCAAACCACTATCTTGAAAAAATTAGCAAACGGGATAATTTGGTTATTTGCAAACTGGATAAAGGTAAAGGTGTTGTACTACTTAATAAAACAAGAGTATATTGATAAGGTGAATAACATTGTTCAGCACAACACCAAATTTCATTCACATGGAGAACCAAAAACTTTTCTTGGATACTTTACAAAAGGGAAGATAAAATTAACAGGTTTTTGAGAAAATTAAAGAACGAGGGTATTTTGGATGAAACTACATATCAAGAAACTATTTTTGACAGGTTCGTCTTTAGTATTCTATATGGTCTACCCTAAGATACATAAGGAAGGAGTTCCTATCAGACCTATTATGGTAGCCTATAACAGCCCTTCTTATACTATATCAAAATACCTTGTTTCATTACTTCGTGATTTTGCTTACAACCAACTTTCGCTTAAGAATGGTTATGAGTTCCAGAAACAAATAGTTTTACAAGATGGTGATCTACACATGACAAGTTTTGATGTAGAATCTCTTTTTACAAACGTGCCTCTAAATGAAACCATCAGCATTATTTTAGACAGAATTTTTTATGACGATCACGTAATTTTTCACGGTTTTAACAGACAACTTTTTAGGACATTTCTTGAGCTTGCTGTGCAAGACTCAATGTTTGTTTTTAATGGTCAACTCTTTTCGCAGGTCGATGGAGTTGCCAGGGGCTCCCCTCCCCATTGGGACCTGTGTTTGCTAATATTTTTATGTCCTTTTTTTAGAACAAACCTTTTTAACTACTGTCCGGATGTGTGTAAACCTGTCTATTATAGACGATATGTTGACGATACATTTGCGCTATTCAAAGAACCCTGGCATAGAGAGATATTTCTGGATCATATCAATAGTCAACATGAAAATATAAAATTTACCATGGAAAAGGAAACCAACAACTCTTTACCCTTTTTAGACATCAATGTTAGCAGAGACAATGGTGAATTTACTACATCTGTGTATAGGAAAAAATCATACACTGGGCTTGCTAACAATTTCTACAGTTCATGCTTCAAGAACTTTAAACTGAATTCTATTTACACTTTGGTTTACAGGGCTTTACGTTACTCTTCGAGTTGGTCTCTCTTTCACAATGAGATATTATTTTTAGTTAAATTTTTCTTACAGACTCCTATCCTGAAAAACTGGTATATAGTCATTAACAGACTGCTGTCACAAGATTTCTCCAATCCGATGCCCTCCTATAATGTCTTAAAGAAAAAAATGTATATGCACTATCCCATTTATCTCTGACAACAAGTTTTCTGCCAAACTTAAACAAATAATCGGAAATGAATTTGGCTGCCTTAAATTGCATTTAATTCCAATCAATCCACTCAAGATTGCCGTATTCTTCGGCTATAAAGACAAACTGCAGACCTTCATGAGATCCAACATTGTTTATAAAATTCAAGTGCCCGGGATGTCCCGGTATTTAATGTTGGATCAAGCCGTAGGTTACTGCAGATGAGATACTGTAGCCATGTGGGATACAGCTTTAGAACGGGTCAAAAAATTAAGCAAACCAGAATTTTCTAATATAAATAATCATGCCTCCATATGCAAAATTGAAATAAATAAAAAGCACTTCTCTATTATTGGTGGAACAAGCCATAGCAATTACCTAACTACCCTTGAGTCCTTATACATCAAACGGCTTGTTCCTTCTTTGAATTCTAACGTTTCCGCTTCTCCTCTTTATCTTGCATAACTGAAGTCGTAGGTTGGTGTCAAGTTTTGGTCATTCGTTCTTCTCCTTCTCCTTTGGATGGTTTGGTGAGAACTGGTTCCTTTTTTACTATATACCTTTTAATTTGTATTAATTTTAAATTTTGTAAAATACTTTTTTTTCTTAACTTAATCTTTTTTATATAGAATATTATGTTTTTTTAAACTTTAACGTATTTTGTATGTTGTTCTTACAGATTGAAGATGCACATAGATAATGTGCGAAACGTCTCTTGCTAATAAATATGGCCCTTTTTGATGTGTTTGTTGGACCCTGCTGAATGCTGCTTGATATCTTCTCCTGGAATCCTTGAATACGTCCGTGATGTTGCATCGGCTTCTTTTCGTCTTTCTCTTTGCGTTCCGGCTCAGACTTCGCCGTGTTCAACACTTTTCACAGCTCCTTCGACAACGCTATTCACCCAGGGACCCTGGCCACCTAGGAAGTTGGAGAAATTGACTTTAAAGGAAGAAAAAGCCAAAGTGATCTAGGATTTTTTTACAGTATTGTCTGCTAAACGGAGTACACCCGAAGTTCGTCAGATTCAGGCTCTACAAGACCTCGATGTATCGCACCGAATTTTACAGAAATGCCTTGGACGAGCTACTTAGGAAGGAGATTGAGACGAAGCAAAAGCTTATTGAAAGTACACGTACGATTGTTTGTCAACTACGGGAACAGCTATTTCATGATTTATCATTTGTTGACCGATTTTTGTATCAGAAACTATTTCACGACTTTGTAAATGATTGTCTCCTCTGTACAATTACGACATCAAAAGAAACTACGAGCAACTAGGTGTTGTTACTCCCATTTTAATCACAGAAATTATTGTATTTTTAACTTTTCTGACTATGTTCTCTCCAAAAGAGAGGAGTTCTTGCTGTCATTTGGCTTGGATTTTTGTCTACCATCCTACAGACCGAAGTATGCAGATTTCTATTTTCCTTTCGAAATTCTTTTCCAAAGACTCAAGGGTTTGAACTTGGTAAATGACTTAAGTGGTTTGCAACATAAGTTATCTTTCCTATTGCATAAGACTTATACTAATTTAAACGTGTCTTGGACACCGTTCTTCAGGAAAGAGGATTTGACTATCTTGAAAAAACTGGCAAACGGGATAATTTGGTGTTTGCAAAACTGGATAAAGGTAAAGGTTTTGTACTACTTAATAAACAAGAGTATATTGATAAGGTGAATAACATTCTTGCAGACAACACCAAATTTCATTCACATGGAGAACCAACTTTTGGATATTTACAAAAAGGGAAGATAAAAATTAACAGGTTTTTGAGAAAATTAAAGAACGAGGGTATTTTGGATGAAACTACATATCAGAAACTATTTGTGACAGGTTCGTCTTTTAGTATTCTATATGGTCTCCCTAAGATACATAAGGAAGGAGTTCCTATCAGACCTATTATGGCAGCCTATAACAGCCCTTCTTATACTATATCAAAATCCTTGTTTCATTACTTCGTGATTTCGCTTACAACCAACTTTCGCTTAAGAATGGTTATGAGTTCCAGAAACAAATAGTTTTACAAGATGGTGATCTACACATGACAAGTTTTGATGTAGAATCTCTTTTAACAAACGTGCCTCTAAATGAAACCATCAGCATTATTTTAGACAGAATTTTTTATGACGATCACGTAATATTTCACGGTTTTAACAGACAACTTTTTAGGACATCTGAGACTCCAGGACCTCCTGCACTTTCTTTGATACTTTCACCACCTTAGTCGACCCCCTTATGTAGACATTTCTGATCCTATCCTCTCTTGTCACCCCAGAGACATCCACCTAAGCATTCTCATTTCTGCCACATCCTTCTTCTTCTGATCTGTTTTTCTCATGCTTGCTGTTTCCGTACCATACAGCATTGCTGTTCTTACCACCGTCTTGTGAAATTTTCCTTTTAACCTAAGCGGTACTCTTTTGTCACAAAGAACTCCAGAGGCCGCTCTCCAGTTGTTCCAGCCTGCCTGTACCCGATGTTTTACTTCTTCTTCCATACATCCTCCAGCGTTAACAAAAGATCCAAACAAATTACTTAAAACCTTATCAACCTTTTCTTTTTAGTTTGTACCTACCACCAAGCTGAATACTTTCTCTAGCATCCCCCTCAGTGGTGGTACACATATATTTTGTCTTAGATCTACTTATTCTCATTCCTCTGTCCTCCAGTACTTGTCTCCACCTTTACTATTTCACTTCCAGATCTTCCCTACTCTCTGCGCACCGAAAAATATCATCCGCATACAATATGTTCCATGGTACTGTCTCCCTTACTTCTATTATAACATTCATCACTATGTTAAAGATAAATGGGCTCAGAGCCGACCGCTGGTGTAATCCTACTCTCACCTCAAAACCCTCTGTCTCCCCAACACTGCTCCTTACTCTGGTAAATACATTCCGGTACATCTCTTGTATCAATCGCATGTACTTCTCTGGCACCATCTTCTCCCTCAGACTCCTCCATAACTTTTGTCTCGGGACTCTGTCATAAGCCTTTTCAAGGTCAATAAATACCATATGTAGGTCCCTTTGCCTTTCCCCGAATTTCTCCATTATTTGCCTCAGACAAAATATACCATCTGTTGTTCCCCTTCCCTTCATAAATCCCTTCTGCTCTTTACCTATTTGTACTTCTTCTCTCAGTCTACCATCTATCATCCTTTCCAGTATCTTCAGAGTGTGGGACATCATTTAATGCCCTATAATTACCACACTCTTGGACATAGCCTTTTCCTTTAAAAATTGGGATCAATATACTCCCACGCCACTCATTTGGTATCTTTTCCTGTTCAAGGATCTTCATCATAAGATTCATACAGTATATCCACCTTCCTTCACATCCTCAATGCTTTCCAATGTCTCCACCGGAATCATGTCTGGTCCGGTTGCCTTCCCATTCTTCATCTTCTTCAGTGCATTTAGTACCTCTTGCCTAGAAAACCTCATTACCATGCCAATGTTCACTTGCCCATCCTCTATTATTAGTCTATTATTTTCTTCACTTAACAACTGTTCGAAATATTCTTTCCATCTCTTCACAATATCTTCCTCCTTTCTAATTACTACACGATCTTGATCTTTTATTTATTTGATATGTGCAATATCTTTGGTGCTCTTTTTTCTAGCCTTTGATAGCTTGATCATCATCTTTAATCCTTCCTTTGTCCCCAGCTCATTATACACATCATATCGACTTTGCTTTAGCTTGGGCTACCACCTTTTTCACCACTTGTTTTTTTCTCTGAGCCTATCTCTGTCTTCCACTTGACTGGTGACTCTTCCCATCTTTTCTTTGCCTCCTTCTTATCTTTTACTACTTTCTCAATGTCTTCATCGTACCACCAACTCTCCTTTTCTTCCCATATGATACCAAATGTCTCTCCTAGCAGTTCCTTTCCATGCCTTCTTATAACTGCTGCATTGCGTAGCCCCCATTCTTGAACATCTTCAATCCCTATATCAATATCTTCCAAAACCCTCCTTCTTAAATTCTCTCTTCTTATCCCCTTCCTTCTCTAATTTGTACAATTTAATTTTCCTTATCCCTTTAGCTTTGGTTTTTCTTTCTCTTTTTAACTTGAAATACATAGCAGCCTGTGTTGGGGGGTACATAGCCGCCTGGAATAACTTTGCAGTTCTTGACTTCCACCAGCTTTATCCTTTTATACAAGAAGTAGTCTATCAGGGAGCACACACACACACACACACACACACACACATATATATATATATATATATATTATATATATATATATATATATATATATATATATATATATATATATATATATATATATATATATATATATATATATGAATAATTATCACATCGAACCGTGATCCATTTATATATCAATTCAAGCTACAAATGTCCTTTAATATCTAAATTCACTTTACCTCCCAAATGATACATTTTCATATATGTACCGAAGGGGAATTTTTTTTAATTGATAATAATTTCGTCCCCCCTCCCCCCATGTATCGAACCACCGTCCAGTGGACGGGGACGAAATCAGGACAGTCAGTGACGCTATCCAATCAGCCAACAGAGACGCTATAAGTTCATATCGATTCTGACCTTACAAATCACCCTCGATCTGGATGCTTTCGTAATTAGAATCGATATGAAACCCCGTCTACCATGTTGGCCAATTCGAGCGTTTGACAGCACGTAGCCTTTTGTTATGAATAATTATCACATCGAACCGTGATCCATTTATGTATCAATTCAAAAGCTACAAATGTCCTTTAATATCTAAATTCACTTTAACCTCCCAAATGATATATTTTCCATATATGTACCGAAGGGGAATTTTTTAATTGATAATAATTTCGTCCCCCAGATCGAGGGTGATTTGTAAGGTCATAGAATCGATATGAACTTATAGCGTCTCTGTTTGGCTGATTGGATAGCGTCACTGACTGTCCTGATTTCGTCCCCGTCCACCTGGACGGGGTGGTTCGATCCCATGGGGGGGACTGAAATTGAAATTATTATCAATTAAAAAATTCCCCTTCGGTACATATATGAAAATATATCATTTGGGAGGTAAAGTGAATTTAAATATTAAAGGACATTTGTAGCTTGAATTGATATATATATATAATATATCTATATATATATATATATATATATATATATATATATATATCTATATATATGTGTGTGTGTGTGTGTGTGTGTGTGTGTGTGTTTATACATCTGTGCACTTTGTGCTTATTTGTAGTCCGTTCTGTGAATTCTGAAAGAAGAAAGAGGTGGCAAAGTTCATTAGTGGCGAAAACAGAGACTTTCCTGATACCGGTAATGGAAGAGTTTCGTATAACTGCACCTGAAGAATCGTAAACGTCTTCTTTGAGAAAAATTATTGGGCAATAACGATCACAAGAGAGCTACAGTGCCATAAATGTTTTACGTTAAAATGTTTAGGATACTTTTTTTCTGGCTGGATAATTAATGTGCCTTAATGTGGCGGAAGTTAAGTTCTTTGCCAAAAATGATTCTATGACATTTTGTATCCTGTAAGAAAAGATCAGTTAATTCCCTTTGCAGTAATTCCAATCATTCGAAAGCGATATGCATATTTCTGCACATAATGTAAATGGAGGATCCCCAAATATAAATAACATGAATAATGAAAATGAGAAATGGAACTATACAAGCCTCAAATACAACGCATGCTCATACAAACGGAATAACTCTCTACATATAAAAGAAATACGAAAGACTATACATGCATTTATTTTAAATATTACGCACTGGAATAGATAGAAGAGCGATATATATATATTTTTTTTAGAAAAATACTACTATATTTAAGTTAATAAGATCTTCAAATACGATAAATGCAGGGGCAAATATCAGAGCCATCAAAAAAAGAAAGAAAAAGAACCTGCCGATGAAACTGTAAAAAAAAAAAGAAAAAAAAAAAGCATGATTAATCTTGGATTAACAGCACACCAATTAAATGCGCTAAATGTCATATGCTCATTGATTCTCATCGATGAAGGCCGTGTGAACTATACTATAACCTCTTATTTTTTTATCTATAATGCGTAAAACTGAGTTCGTTTTTCGCGTAACGGACTAAGCAATCTTAGTTAGTATACTTTTTAAACGTTGAGAAACATATCTAGATTCAGACCTGCATAATAATGGATCACTTCTATCTATGCTTTCCTACCAACTTGTTAATTATAAACTTTTAAAATGTTTGTAAAAGTTTATTTTTCTATAGAGGTGATAAGAAATGTCTGAGGAAATTCGTAGATCCTTCGAGCAAGATGTCAAACATCTCACCACAAAATAAATTGTTTCTCTGGCCACAGACCAAGTACAGAGAGTGCAAACTTCAATCTTCAGAAAAGGCGGAAGGGTTGTATCTATTTTATTTTCGTTGGATTTTGTAAGTACAGGGAACCCGTCCCCAGAGAGACGAGGTATCTATTTTTTGGGGAAAAATAATCCCTCACTTAATTTTAGTTACTTTATTTTTTCAAGAAATAGTTACCATTTTGTTAAAATTTCCCGCCTTAATTACTCCCACCAAGGTGGTTACATATGTCTCTCAGCCTGTCTTTCCATCTATCTGTGTCTATTAGTGGCATGCATAAAGTTATTGGTGGATTTTTATGAATTTTGTAACAGAGGCCTAAAATGGACATAGTAATATTTCATTAGATAAGTTCTCTTATATGGGCTCCTTTGTGATGGGTGAGGGATATCAGTCTCTGCCCCCACCAAAGTTAAATCATTTCATTCAAATTCGATATCTAGAATATTCAAGTGAAGCAGGATCAAATAAAAATTTTTAAAGTAGACCTTGTATCTTATCAAGGATCAAGATGACCAAAGGCTCACAAACAATTTCTTTTACGCATTTAGTTTTTTTTTATTATTTCCTTAACGTATTGGTAGAGGTGTAAACTATCGTTTTCTAAGTTTATTTTTTTCAAATTTGTCGTAAAAATAAATAAATAAGTAAATAAAAATAAACACCTGGAAATGATTCGTAATCTTACGTGACAGAAAATTTTTTTCACGCTAAGCAATCACTTCAAACAAATGGAAATTAAATAAGATAAATATACTTAGGCATGTGGTTACAACTTTACTGTACTTGCCTAATGAATATTATGCATTATAACTAATTAGCTATGTTCATATTCATCATCACCTGAATCACTATCTTCATTGTCAAGTTTTAAAAGCATTGAAGTATCAGCAGGACGAGTCTTATCTTCCTTTCTGTTCTGTTTCCCGAGGAACTTAGCCTTATGTCTTTATTTATGTCTATTCTTTATGAGTTGCCGCTGAACCTCTCACGGCATCTTCTAAATTCTATATTTCGGGCTTCTTGGGCCTCCTGTGAAAGTGATCCAATGGGAGTGCTAAATTGTGGAATAACATCAGCTCCATAAATTAAAATCTTGTGCAGTGACAGAGGCAAATAATACCGACTATAATGCTTTTTGTATTCCTCTTCCGCTTGCAGTGAATATTTCTTGAATTAGGCTGGATCAGTTTCCTTCCCAGAAGAGAGTACAGCAACGATTATGGAGTCGTTCAATTACAGTTACATCTATAATTGTAGTTCTACAGGACTCCACTGCATTTAAAAAAAAAACGCTTTGCAGTATTACTATCATTTGAGGTCCCAGACCTCTTGGCCTAGGCATATCAACGACAAGACCAATTTCATATTTCAGTTGCCTTTGAATTGTTGACTTTTGGTTCTGCGCAAGATTTGGTTTTTCTTCTTCTTTTTCTTCTTGGGACCTTAATTGACACTTTTTGGCAGGCATTGAATAAGCTATATGTGGGAAGAATTTTATACATCTGATTCATGTATGTAAGATTGAAAGGCCATACTTGAGGTTTTCTTTAGAACTCTTTCTTTTCATAACCTGATTAATATAACTCACACATTTGGGACCTACTCCGGAAATGCTAAAGCATAGAAATTATGATGTTAAGTAGGTAAAGAGGTTGAAACTTGGCCATCAACCATAGTAACAAACGGTTCATGGATACATTACATTCTTTATTACCGACCGTAAGGTCTAGGCATTTCTTGATGAATCAATACTGTCATTCTCTGTTCTCAATGTATCAATGGTTAAATTTCGGAACGGAAATGGTAAAGGTCTGCAACAAAAACTGGAGCAATATTTTTCAAAATTATAATTTTGGAATTTCTTTCTGGTCAATTTATCTGTTTTTCAAAGGAATAATGCAAATCATAAAAGGCCAACTTCACTAAACAGACATCTTTTATCTGATGAAGCCTTTTGCTTGTAAATTGGTTGACCTATTGAACTATCAAAGCGTATCTTTGATCTCAAAACATCCTTTATAAAAGCTCAATATTTCTTAGCTCCTTGTATACATATCTCTAAATTTTGTTAGTTGTGTGATATAAAGCATCTTGCAAATTCGGTTCAGCTGGGAAGTCTGTAATTTTCCATTTTGTGGCCTCTGTAACTTAGTAATAGCTTAGATCATATTCACATTTTCTCTTTATGGTTCTATCTTGTATCCTATGACATGGTTTTTATTTTTTTTATATTCATTATTATTATTATTTCTTTCTCTTTTTTTTTTGGTTAGAGGGCAGTTCATAATATTAGGGCTAGTACTTCATTTTGAGAACAATTTGTTGGTGATGCTGCTAAATTTTCCAAACTCTTTGATGTATGACTGTGTCCTCTTAAGTATACTAAAAGTTAAAAAAAATACAGTTTATCTGGTGATACTGTCATTCACTCTCCCGTCTTCCTACTTTTAGGTTTATTAGAAGGTGCTTCGAAGGAAACAACTGTAGGATGAAGCCCTTGGTCATCTTTAATGGATCAAAGACATGTATAGCTAGTCACTATATTTTCCTCAAATTCTTTCATAGTTCGATTAACACTCGGTCATTATTAGCGCAGTTCTTTTACATAATAATGCAAACACTTCTCTATCAATGGTAATGGATTAGTCACTGAATTTTTCCACTGAAGATTTTTCGTATTATTATCATTAAAACTTCCAAGGGTTTGGTTTTTATTGCTTGAAGCATTAACTCAGAAGCATTTTTGTTGTTGTAGATTGCATATGGTCCAGTCAAATTAGGAAAAAATAAATTAAAACAAATTTATGATAAACTGAAAATTGGTAAATGACTTTTCTAGACAAATAAAAATAACATATCGAAAGTCCTCATCAATCCACCCTGAGATTCGACAGTCATCTTGGAAAATCGCAGCCATATTTCAGTTTTTCGACATTTCCTTGTAAATTGTTGGTCTGGGGAAAATTACTACGAAGCGCATAATTAAGAGCATTAAATCCTCTAAAACAATTACACTTTGCAGTGTTTCTCTATAGGTGATTGTTATATAGATATATAAAATTTTTGTGAGTACAATGTAAAATATTGGTACTCTTTTCCCCACCATCCACGAGATAGAGTAGGTAGGCTTTTTTTATTTATTAATTTTTTTCTTTTATGCGGCTTATCCTTGAGGCCTAATCTACAAATATTTCTTCTTACTTCTCTGTCACATGCTTAGTTCTTAGACTAAAAATTTGATCTCCTTACCGATTTCCTTGGACGCTCCATTGCAGTAGAAGTAGATGGTAAAACACTTAATTCCTCTGCATGTAAATCACCAGGATTTTCATAGCTAATTTCCTATTTCTTCTCATGATATATTTCTTCTGATTCACGGTCATCTATGTATTGGTTACCCTCAATATGCTCGTAAGGATGTTCAGTATCTGCCATTTGTATCGATTTCTGATTCATCCATTATTTCTACTTCATCAGATGGGATAGTAGAATTTGAGCAGGAAACCCCTCGATAAGACACACATACAATAAAACATTTTAGGCCGCCTTTCTTACAGCTGCACATCTGAACACAATTTTTTGTGCATGTGTACAATATCAAATGAAGTAACTTACCTGGCGTGGTTGGTAAAGTCGTGGTGACAGGAACGAAGCCATTGGTTTCTCTTTTCCGTCATCACTCACTGCTTGGGGAAGTAATGGACTGCTATGCCCAAGTTGAACCTAGTGATATATATGAAGAAAATGTTGTTTTGAAGCTGATACTATTGGAGGAATCTTGCAAGTCTTACTCGCTGCTGACAACATGCAGTTGCTCTCCCAAGGCACTTGCAGCAAAATGAATTCAGATCTAATTCTTCTTCAGTACCTCCCTATAGAGCAATGAGTGAGCTTTTCTCCTGTATCAGTCACTGATTTCTGTGTTGATGATTTGCTATTAAATACAGCTGCATGTTTTCTTTATTCTTCTCTCTTCTGTAAAAGACAGCAATTTATGCTTTCCTTGTCCGAAGAATGACGAAACTGTGTCACAGCCGCTTGCAGCAGGAAGGAAAAGGATGTAATCTTTTAGTGAAGCAAGGGAAGCTTTTAGATCAGCGGAAGCAGGCACTTCTCTGTGACCAGATTTCTGGAAAATTAAATTTCTCTTTTCTAGTGTCAGTGCAGTCATAAGTATAAGAAGGGCTACATCTCCAACAACAGCAATGGTGTTAGTAGAACTTCAACTCTCATGTATGCTGTCTGTATAATCAATAATCTACATTGGCAGTTGCTTGTTTCACTGATATACGATTTTCATATAGTTTTCATGAAAAATGGCTAATAAACCTTGTATTTGTTATACTCATTTGATAAAAAAAGTTGTACAAAAATAGATGTAATTTATTTTTCTGTATAAAATTGTTTTATCTGTAATATTTTCTCACACAGTTTTTCTGTAATATTTTCTCACACACTTTTGTGTGTTGACTTGAATAGGGTAACTTTTGCTGTTGCATGTTCTGTGTGCATGCCTGTTTTAGATAAAATGGTTTTTAGAAAAAGTGGTTTTAAGGACCAAGACAAGCCATATATAATTCTCGGGAACTAATCTTTGTTTTGGTTTCCGAGCTAACGTGTGAGACGGCGGAGTAATGGTCGTCAGTGAATTCTGCTACTTCGACTGGGACTGTAGCTTCAGGTATATTCACTCATAGAACCCGTTTGGACACCGTGAGTGCTGGGCTGCGAGGAAGAGCTCTTAGCAGACGTGCTGAGGGGAAAAAAAAAACCGGATTTATTACAAATGCATCCTGTCGACATTTGTGCTTTGATTGCTAAAATGGCTCTTCACTAAATACAGGCTCTCTCTCTCTAGCTCTCTCTCTCTCCCCATCTCTGGACTTTGCATCCTGCACGGAGCGAATGATCGATAGAAAACCCTTCACTTAAGCCATACATGCTTCGCCCTTCAGCTAAGTTCGGCGAGTGCTAGTGTTATAGTTGGATTGTATCGGTCAGCCTTATCCCGTTATACAGAAGGTGTTGTTTACTGTAGGTGTGGTAGGCTTACCTGGATGGAGTAACGACCGCTATCTGTAACCTGACCAATTTATCCTCGATTGGTAATTAAGGATTCTTGTGTATTGCCCGTAGATTGAGCGATATAGTTTTCATATTAAAGTTGGTGCCTTTAAAGTATTACTTTTTAAAGTTATTCAGTGTTAATTCATGTTAATAATGTAACTGTCTGAACTTACAGGTTATGATGCAGAGTCGATAGCCTATAACAGAAAGGTCATTGAAACTAAAGAGGAGCTGGTTAATTTAATATGGTTGTTTGTACTTAATACTTTTTTATTCAAATACTGAATTGAGTTTCGTATTTTATTTTTACCTCCATGTTTCACCACCTTAAAATTTTTATTATTATCGAATTCGTTTTCTGTATACATTTTCTTGACTAACAAAAACTTTGGTAAGACAGCCAAAGCAGATTCATCATTGTTGTTGTTGTTGAAGATGTTGACCTTCTAATACTTACGACTGCACTGAAACCAAACAACAGAAATAACATTTTCCCGAAACCTGGTCGCAGGAAAGTGCCTGCAAGGCCTTACACTTCCTCTGATCTACAAACTTCCCTTGCTTCACTAAAGGATTACATCCTTTTCCTTCATGCTGCAAGTAGCTGTGACATAGTTTCATCTTTCTTCGACAAGGAAAGCATAAACTGCTGCGACTTTCACAGAGGAGAGAAGAATTAAGAAAACATGCAGCTGTATCTAACGGCAAATCATCAACATCGAAATCAGTGACTGATGCAGGAGAAAAGCTACTCATTCCCCTATGGAGATAATAAAGAAGAATAAGCGCTGAATTCAATTTGATGGAAGTGTTTTAGGAGAGGAACTGTACGCAGGAAACAGCAAGTCAGACTTGAAAGACTTCCCCCATCAGCCGCAGCTTCAAAACAACATTTTTTTCGTGTATATAACTAGGATAAACTTTGGCATATTATTCCCCGAGCAGTGGGGATGGAGAAAAGAAACCAAGGGCTTGGTTCCTGCCACGACTTTACCAACTGCGCCAGATAAGTGACTTCATTTGATATTGTGTACACGCACAAAGAGTTGTTTAGATGTACAGCCTAAAATGCCCTATTGTATGTTTGTCGTGTCGGTTTCCTGCTGAAACTCTACCTTCCCATCTGATGAAGTTGAAATAATAGATGAATCAGATATTCACACAGTGATATTGAGCATTCTTAAGAACAAATTGAGAATAACCAGCACATAACTGACCAAGAATCTGAAGTAATATATCATGGGAAAGAACAGGTAACTAGCTATATAAATCCTAGTGATTCACATACAGAGGAATTAAGTGTTTTACCATCTACTTCTACTGCAATGAAACGTCCAAGGAAATCGGTGAAGAGATCAAATTTTTAGTCCAAAAACTAAGCGTATGACAGAGAAGTGACAAGAAATATTTGTGGATTAGGCCTCAAGGATATATCACAAAAAAGGAAAAAAAAATACGTACTCTATCTCCTGGATGGTGCGAAAAAGAGTACCAATATTTTACATATATATCTATAAAATAATCACTAATAGAGAAATAAATGCATGGAGTTATTGTTTTAGTGGATTTAATGGTCTTCAACTATGTAATTCATAATAATTTTCGTCATACCAACCGTTTTCAAGGAGATACGAAAAACTGAAATTTGGCGGCCATTTTCAAAGATAGCGGACGAAGCACAGGGTAGATTATTGGGGAATTTTTATATGTTATTTCTAAGTGTCTAAAGAAGTCAATTACCAATTTTCAGAGTAATCATTTTTTTTCATTTATTTGACTAAAAAACGCCGAATATGACTGTACGAATGGGAAAGGTCACTGTAATAAACTTTGTTCATTTTGAAACTCAGAGAAAAACCTTTTGATTTTGACGAATTGGCCGCCTCATATAATTTGTATGCAGTAAAGTAACAAAAATCTAGTCTAGTCGAAAAAGTATGAAAATGGCTTATTCAAACATTGGCTTTTCACACACTGCCTTCAAAATAATTCAATTGGAAAAGTTATTTTATTTTATTTTTCCGACTCTGCCCCACTGCATAGTATATACTTGGGCAGCACATAACTCAAAAAACCTTAATAAACCTTGCCGAGAAAATTCTATATGCTTGGTTCACGAGAGTCGAATATTACTGAAATTTTAAATAACTTAAAAAGATTGATGTGCTGACGATATATATATATATATATATATATATATATATATATATATATATATATATATATATATATATATATATATATATATATATATATATATATATATATATATATATATATATATATATATATATATATATATATATATATATATATATATATATACATACATATATGAATAATTATCACATCGAACCGTGATCCATTTATATATCAATTCAAGCTACAAATGTCCTTTTTAATATCTAAATTCACTTTTTACCTCCCAAATGAATTATTTTATCTTTTTTCATATATGTACCGAAGGGGAATTTTTTTAAATTGATAATAAGTTCGTCCCCCCATGGGATCGAACCACCGTCCAAGTGGACGGGGACGAAATCAGGACAGTCAGTGACGCTATCCAATCAGCCAACAGAGACGCTATAAGTTCATATCGATTCTGACCTTACAAATCACCCTCGATCTGGATGCATATATGAAAATATATCATTTGGGAGGTAAAGTGAATTTAGATATTAAAGGACATTTGTAGCTTTAATTGATACATACATCTATATATATATATATATATATATATATATATATATATATATATATATATATATATATATATATATAATAAAAAGAGTATGGCCAGCAGAAACTTCAGCATTTTTCGTTTAAAACTTTATTTTCATCGAACGCCTACGTTTCGGGATACAAATCCCATCTTCAGGGCTAAAAACAAGGAAAAAAATTAAAATTCTATACATTAAATCAGACTAAAATGGGGTACAGTAATAAATTATGCTATTTAAAAAAAAATATATAGATTAATTAACAATATATCAGTGAAATTCGAATTTTATATAAAAGTAAGACGGTAACTAATTGAATTAGAGATCGACAGTAAAAAAGCAAAGCTACTAAGTACATCAATGACACTTCAAAATAAATAAACAAACAAAACACTTAAAAAACACAAACCACACGTGAACAACTAAGAAAATTACGTATTACTAAAAACATTAGGAGAAAAAAAAACATTGAATCGTAACAGGCAAAAAATTTCTGTTTATGATTACAAAAGGAGAAAAATTAAAGGAAAAAAAAAAAAAAAAAAAAAAAAAAAAAAAAAAAAAAAAAATATATATATATATATAATAATATAATATATATATATATATATATATATATATATATATATCTATATATTATATTATATATAGGATATATATATATATATATATATATATATATATATATATATAAAGGCGGACACAAAGCAAAAAAATAGCGAAACGAGAACTCACCGGTACAGAAGTATAGATAAGACTGAATTATTATTTAATTTTGACTAAAGGGGAGAGACAAATACAAAGGCGAGAAGGTAGAAAAGGGCGAATGGTCTATTAAGTAATGTTCAGTTGTACAGGCAGTTGATGGTTGTTGACGGTTGGTGACAATTGTTTAATGAAGAGGGACTCGAGAATGGGTAATGACCGGTTATCTATTGCTTGGGATAAGATTTTAAAATCATTGTACTGAATGTTATGTTTACATTTTATTGCATGGTTGCGTATTGCAGAAAATTCTTTCCTAGATAAAGTTATTCCTGTTCGGTGGACTGACACCCCGATGGCAGTCGATGCGAACCTTCAACAGCCGACTCGAATTACCGACATAGTTCCCAAATTACATTTTTGGGACAATGTAAACAAATATACCGTTGAAGATCGCATCAACTGCGGTAGGGTGTCCTTGAACTTGAAAAGACTTCTGATTTTTAAGGGGTTCTTGAAGATAAAATTAAATTTAACATATGGGTAACATATTGCTGAGTACGACGGTGAGCTCTCGTTTTACAAGTTTATATGTTGAAACAAAAAGGCAAGGAATATATACAGTTCTTTTTTAGGTACATTAAAAGTGGGTGCTTTCGGTTTACCAATGTCATTTTAAAAAAACTCTCTCAAGATTTTCTCAAATAGGTGGGATGGATAGCAATTTCTGTTAAAATAGTTTTGCAAGAAACTACTTCCTCATGGAATTTGACCCAGTTGCATGACACATTATAAGCTCTACACAATAATGTCTTGCATGCATTAAGTTTAAAAAACCAACGGACAAAAGCTAAAGAAATTTGTTCCCAAACCAGTAAAAGCCTTCTTTCTAAAAACACCAGTTAGAAATTTATCATTACATCGTGAAATTGTTATATCTAAAAATGGCAGTTCGTTATTCGATTCTATGTCCATAGTAAAATTAATGTTCGGATGAAATGAGTTAATGAAATTAAGGAACAAATGTGCATGATCTTTTATCTTTAAAAAGTACAACGTATCGTCTACGTATCGTTTTATAAAAAAGGGGTTTAAAAAGATGAAGGACACTGGTCAAGAAATAGTTTTTTCCAAGTGACACATAAAAATATTGGCAAATGTGGGACCTAAAGGAGAGCCCATTGCCATGCCATCAGTTTGTTTTGTAAAATTTTATCGTTAAAATGAAATAGTTATCCATCACAAAAGCCAGTTCCAAAAGTTTCCTAAAAAGAGTCAGTATCAAAACCTTCAAAACATCCTGTCTTCAGTAGGGGGAATAAAGCACTAAATTATTATATCTATGGTTTCGGTGAGAGGTTACATTGGTGAACAGTGAGGATACATCGTAACTAACCATATATATATATATATATATATATATATATATATATATATATATATATATATATATATATATATATATATATATATATATATATATATGTATATATATATATATATATATATATCTATATATATATATATATATATATATATATATATATATATATATATATATATATATATATATATATATGTATATGTATATGTATATGTATATGTATATGTATATGTATATGTATATATATATATATATATATATATATATATATATATATATATATATATATATATATATATATATATATATATATATATATATATATATATATATATATATATATATATATATATATTACCACGAGCGACCTTCTGACACAAGTTTATTTCTTTTTCTGGTCACAAACTGGAGGAAATTACCAAGGGAAGTTTAAAAAAACAGGGAAATTTTGAGAATGAGGGAGAGATTCGGAATACATGGGAATTCGGAAGAACTAAAATAACTGTTTCATGCTGAGAATAAAGCAAAGCGAAGCCATGTTATGTTATTTTGATATCTAGGAAATCCGTGAGACATTTTTTACTTTTCTTTTCCATTGTTCCCCAACACCGGCTCATAGATGGAAGACATGGCAAATGTCGTTTTAACGATTTGTCAAAAGTAATTTATTGCTTGTCATCCCCTTGTCATATTCAGCTACCAGCCTTAATCCAATAACAACTCAGAGTTGATCCTAAAGAAGGGTATAACCAGCACTTAAGGGACTGCTGCCCCCTTTCTACCATTGTAATTTGGTCCCAAAGACTAATTTCACGAATGTTGTTAACAGGGATTTGTCGACCCTTAGTTCGCTAGAATTCACACCTTTCTCACATGTGGTCCATGTGACCTGACCTCTTACCTATTTGACCTGACCCTTTCCAACGCCATTGTTGTCGCAGCATCCCATACTACCTGTGACTCCGCCTCTTTACACCACCATTCCCTCCCACAGTCCCGAAGCTCTCGACTCAGTTACCACCCCAATGTACCCTATCTTTCCTTACCTTCTCTGCCGATGTTTAACGACCTTTTTAGGTATCTGCAAGAATTAGTGTCAGAAGAAAGGACCCAAGATAGATCTCTTCACTTTAGTCCTCACTTCAGACGTGCTATTTCCAATTTCCAACAACTCCTGAAAACTGCATCGAAGGAGATCGTTCCAGTTTTTACAGGATATATCCTGTGACTCCCGTAAAACTGTGTATAAATATTGGCTGGCAAGCCCTACCAAATCACACTATGTCCAAATATTCCGCTCTAGTCCGTAACTGCGGTATCATCCCGTTCTGAAGCAGTGTCATCCGATGACCTCTGCCCACCGCTTTAGCATAATCGTGTCTTGGTGATGAACACGGATAGCTTGCTCTACTACTACGCTGTCCGGAGACTGGGCTCTGCTTAGAGATCCGGCCCAACATCCCTCTCGAAGCTATCATACCTCAAGTACCTGGGCGCTGCCTGATGAAGAGCACCATCTCTTTGATTCCTTGGTGAGGACCTGCAAATGATCAAGTCCCTCCACTGATGCCCTGGTTCTATCTATGCATGTCTCGTCCACGGACTAAATCGACTGGATTGGAAGTTGTTCCGTCGGCATTTGCTCTCATTCCTCGTTTCTTCTGTTTCTCACATTCCCATCCCTATTGTTTCTGTCTCCTTCAGAGACCCACTCTAGTTAGTGTAATTGTGATACTCTTGTAAAATCATGGATAACAGTAATTTCATTGTGTTGACGT
>NC_061095.1:35161388-35178888 GCF_015104395.2 Macrobrachium nipponense | reverse complement strand
ACTACTCTGAAAATGGCTAACTAATAAAGCTGAAACCGTTCAAGATTTACAACCCGATTTAATTTTTCTTCGTGGATGTAGATATTTAATTACCCGCAATATGTATAAACATTAAGATATAAATGTCGTTTAACATCGAATTCGCTCTACCTCGGCAATAATAGCAATGACGCCCTAGACCACCCTATGAGATGATACTGACTATGCGCATAAGTACTGCACATATGACCTTTAAACTCAGGTATTTGTATATAGCTTCGGCATCGACCCCCCACCGCCATGACAGCCGATTGGTGCGTTTTGATAAAGTTATCACAAACATTATCAATTAGAATTCCCCTCGGTATTATTTCCGTGGTAGAGAGACCAGGATATTAAACGACCTATTTAGTTTAATGTGTGTGTATATAAGATCACAGTGTTGTGATAAAAATTACTTCACACACAGATATCAACTCTGCTGTACATAAGTTTGAAGTGAGGTTTCGCGCTTAGAATGGATATCAACTGATTGGTAAGTTTGTTGCACATGGCTAATAGTAAATTTTTGTCGAATACACCACATCGAGGCGGTTGTCAGAAAATCGTGCATTATACATCCCTACTCTACTTTCACTATAAGTGGCTTGTAATATACTGAATATCTTTGACACCTGCGATGGATGTATAATCGGAGAACTTCTTATTCACCTAGCTTCTAAGTCCTACGAAACATCAAGAGCAACCAAAGCTTTGAGATTAAAGCTGGTATTTTATTTCTTTCATTATTAATATTTTTTTAAATTACGGGATGGAATATTCTTTGAAGAGATCCTCTTGAAGTTTTTCAAGATCACTAAGGTCATTTTTGTTTATCCCTTAAAGGTTGACATTGATCTTTACTGGTGTTCCTCGTTAAAAGTTTTTTTTTTTTTTTTTAAAATTTTTTTTTTTCAATCTGGGTTTATGTAACGTTTTAGCAAGTTCTCGTTAGTCGTGGTGATTTTTCTGAAATACCAAATATGAAAAGAAAAATATATTTTTTATATTTCTGCATTTGCTAAAGGTGAATAGAAATTCAAGACTCGGAGATATATTTTGCGAATGAAAACGAAATTTTTCTCTACACAGCTCATCGTGCGATGAGAGATCAAGTGATCTTGATGGCGATAGAGACTTTCACCTGGTAGCGAAAAGAGAAACAAACGAAAGGTGGGGAGAGAGAAAGGTGACAACGATGAATAAAAAAGCAATGTTCTTGTGAAAGCCCACTTAATGCTTACCTTTATCTTCATACGCAGTTTTTCTTATATTGTGAGTGGGTGAATGATTTTTACAGACGTCTACACAAAAACTCGTTGTGTTAATGAGTAGCATAAAGGTGAAATGTCTTTCTGTTAAAATGAGTAAAATATTTTGTCCGTATTAGCAGAAGGTCGTTGAGCAACTGAAGTTTCAGCACTTAAAGTGCAAGTGATATTTTGAAAATGGGTGGAAGCATGCATATGTGTTAGTTTAAGGGTTGTATGTATGAGCATGGCAATAATGCAAGTGGGCCAGAGCTAGAAAAGAACAAAAGTGATGGTGATAGAGAAGATTTTTAAGGAATTTTTACACTTGTGCCCTGTAGGGTTTAGATAGTATGAAAGGGTGAGTGTGTTATGTGACGTAAGTGGAAAGGTAGATGACAATAAATAAGAATTCTGAAAGTCTTGTTGAGATACCTTTCGAAAAAGGGTCAATTGCAGGGAATTAATATTTTTTTTTTCTAAAGGATAAAGACAATTTTACTAGCGAGATATGAATGAGGAGAAGATTTTAAAATGATGTAAGATAGCATAAGAATATAATAGTAAGAGAGGTGGCCGAAGCCATTCCTAATAATTATTTTCTGACTGAAGCAAAATTTAACACGGGTAATTAAGATGCTTAATTAAGTTTGATCGCAAGGGTGTCATTAGAGCCCGTGAAGATGAAATGGGTGAGAAAGGGGTGAGGTTTAATGACAGAGTTTAAAGGTGACTATGATGGATGCATGAACCCAGCAAGTGGTTAAATACTTATCAGTTAGTGTTCGCGGATTTAAGATGATGGGGAGAGGAAATGAAGCTTATAGTTGGTAGTAAGACGAGGAACTAAGTTTAATGAAAAATAAGAATAGATTATTTGCCGTGCATTTAGAAGACGTATGGGAAACTAAATAGTACAGAGGAGAGTAGAAGAGAAAAAAGGCAGCAAACACTGGAAAAGGTTAGGAGAAGAGAAACAAGACATTTGAGGATGTGAAGGAATACAACAATTAAGCTAATTAATAAAGAGTTTTTGAACAAATGAGTCTCAAAGTACAAAGCATAACCGAAGAAATGCTATCTGAAGAGAATAATCTTATGTCAAAGGAGTGGGTCGTTCAGGCTGTGAGGATGTGAAAGATAAGAGAAAAACAGATGCTATTCAGTCCAGAATGAGAATTGTTAGTATGAGTTTGAGAATGTTTGTGGAAGTCACTCTTGAGGATGTCACTCTTGAGGATTGTCATTTAGGAGCCCCTGGAAAGTAACTGAACGGAGGTAGGTCTGGATAGGAAAAATGTACCAAAGTGAAAATGAGAAAAATATTTTTCTTTTTGTAAGGATTAAGGCAATAGAGGCAACTGCAAGAATTATATGTACTTAACATCATTTAATATAACACGGGTATATATGGAAGACTCTTGATTGAAATATTAAGACAGACAACGAAATTATTATTATAAGAAGAATACTGTTGGTTCAGGATAAGAAATTGCGTAGAGCAGGTGTGCAACAATAAAAAAAAGATAGTAAATATAAGAATCTGAAAGTAATTAATGAAAGCTTGATATACATGCCTTAAGAAAACTCATAAAATAATTCACTGAGAGAAAATGAGAATGGTCTTTAGGATTTATGTTTTGTTTAAATAAACAAAATGGAGATGGGCTTAAAACAGCTGATATATCAGATTCCTAAGGTAGAAAGAATGGTTACAATACCAAGGATGATGTGGTTAACTTAGGTGAAAATTTTAACGTGAAGAATTTTGAGACGATTTAGTGACTTAATGAGAATTGAAGTTGATTGTTTCTTGGAAAAATTGTGCATCAGTTTGTAGTATCGGAGGAAGAAATAGAGAGCAACCTTAAATGTACTGAATAGCTGGATCGAAAGAGTTTTAGGGACTTTGGTAGTTGTGAGATATCTTGGAATGGAGCCTTGTCATTTATTTTCTCCTGAATTCCAATATGTTGTTTAGAAATAAGTTATGTTTATCATTGATTAAAATGAAGAAATAATTATAAACGTGGATTATTCAGAATAGAGAGGAGCAAATTATAACGTCACGTCAATGATCAAGAAAACTGATTTGTAACTTCACCTTTAATCTTTATTTATAAAGGTAGCATTATTGTCTATGTGAATCAATCCCTCATTTCTCAACACCTTTTGTATTCGAAAAAGACAAATCATATCCTTGACATTAGGTTGCAAATGACTGGAAGGAATAGAAGCACATTGATGACTTTCTCTCTCTCTCTCTCTCTCTCTCTCTCTCTCTCTCTCTCTCTCTCTCTCTCATTGTTAGGAGAGTTCATAACCGAGACAAACCCTGCACACGTGGGGTGTAACCGATCTTGAAATTCCAAGTAGCACCTCGGATTGTGCATTTGCTTTTTTCTAGTCATATAATTTCCGAATTTATACATTATAATTGAAAATGACTTTTAAATTTCATCAAATGATCAACATGCGGAGAGAATATTGGTTTGCAATTATAATCAAGAACTATGAATATATACCATACCTTTAGTAGTGTTCCAAGTGATGCCCTATGAAACCGTTGTTATTGAAAATGAGTTAGGTCAACAGTTAGTGAGCTCCACATAATTTATTATCCTAGTAAAAGACTATTATCTATGAGGAGTGGTTGTTTTCTATTTCACGGGTACTAATCAGACATTTTCTGGCTGAAACCTCTTAATTACTTTGGTTCCTTTTTTCAAGAAAAAATAATATCGCATTTTCGCACAGGCCTTATATACATTCGTTTTTCTTTTTTTATTTGTGGAATCTGAAAAAAAATACTAATTCAACAAAATTAGTGTCTAATAATAGCAAGTAAAACGTGATGTAAGTTTCAAAGTTAATCAGGAAAAGAATCACCTCATCACTATCATCAGAACTCAGGATCACAACCGAGCTACCAAATTAATAAAATTAACAACTTAATAAACCAGAAGGTGGATTTTATCATTCGTTGGATTAATATGATTCTGCTAAAATGTTTTCGTGTTCAGTGCTTAACCAGTGCAATTAATCTAAGGATATATATATATATATATATATATATATATATATTATATATATATATATATATATATATATATATATATATATCATACTATGAATTTTTTAATACTGAGCAATGAAACATTACCAGTATTATCTTTTACCTTTTTCATATTAAATTTTGTTACAAAGCGATTTTGTAACCATATTCGTGATGAGCAACTTACCTCATTACATCAGTGCAAAGGAAAATTCATTTTCTCTCTCTCTCTCTCTCTCTCTCTCTCTCTCTCTCTCTCTCTCTCTCTTTAAGAAAAAAGGTGTTCTGTCGAAATTTTCGTTGAGTGTAGCATTGCTAATTTGCAATTATTCGGAAATATATTGCCAATCTGGAATCATAATTCAGAAAAAATGAGTCAGTCTTACTGGAAGCGGGATCATTTCTGATGGCTCTGCACGTCCCAGTCTTAACGTCATTCAAATACTAATATTTCCAAAAGCTTCTGGGGGTACCGACTTTACGGTGTCCAGCTGGTTACTTTCGAAGTTCGCAACATAGACTAAAATATATTCTAAGGCAGGGGTTCTTCGCCTTTGGACGACTTCAGACTCCCAATGAATTGTCCAACATGGTTCCATATCCCCTTTGCTTAATACATTTAAGTCCTGTTTGTTGATAATATAAATTAATATACTTAGTTTAATACATTCTTTAGGTAGGAATAGCTAGGAAGAGAAAATACAAGAAAAGCATAAGCATTTATAGTTGTATATAGTTATTTATTTACAAAATGTATACATGTATACATTGACACATTAAAATCAAATATATAAAAGTATTCAGAGATCAAATCCCACACCCTCAGCTTTTGGTTCTCATGCCCCTCAAGGGTATGAATATCCCTGTTAGGATCCTCTGGTCTAAGGGGCTTCTTTGCGTTGACGATTTTTTCCCTGTGTAGAGGGTATAATGCGAAGTCTTCAAGTGGGAGATTCATGATTTTGTTTGCAAAATTTTAACGAAGAAATGTAGTCACAAAATTGTATCATACTTAATGCCAATCTTTTTCATGAAGTATGAAGGAGAAAGTCAATTTGTTCCTCTCATTCAAAGTCACGGCGCCTTCACACACACACACACACACACACACACACACACACGAAAGAGACTTTGTAAAATTTTGTGCTCATTGTTGCATTATTGTATTAAATGAAATTCCATCCTACTATATATAATTTTCCATGATTTTCATGTTGGACTACCAAGGATGCAATATTATGCCCACTCCGAAAAAAAAAGTAAACCTTGACTCCAAAAAAACACACTAGGGTATATATAGCCGTGCTATTTTGCCATTTCGCATACATTATAATGCTGTATTGAAACCAAATTACAATATATTTAAAATTTGCAACCATATTATTAATTAGTGTAATGTAAAAATATGATATATTTTAATTACAACTTATTACAATTTAGCAATTACATTCACGGCTAACAACTCAAAATATTGTATCATACCCAGTCTGAAGTAAAGTACACTGGGACTCCAAAAACTGACCAAGGCTTCAAAGAGCTGAAGTCTTTTAGCGAATTTCACATGGATTGAACATTGCTTTATTGCAGCCAAGTGACAATGTATTGCAATGACCGTTATATTCGCTATTGGCGTTAAAAGACAAGGGATCATCAGCAGTTTTAAGGGTGATTTGTTCACAGCTAGAGTTCGGGTGTATTAGTGAAAATGACACAGGTAGCAAACACTGCACTTTAGTAATAAAATTCTAATATGCTTAGTTTTGATAAATACTTGATTTGGGATCAAAGATACTAAAATATGAATATTTACAAGGAAATTTAAATTTTAATACTAACAAACATTTGTGGCTATGGCCTTGAGATTATTGTGGATTTTGCATTCATCACAAACGTTGCTGTATTAAGCCAAACTGCATTATATGAAAAGTGGATCCAGCTACTGGCCTTCAGTACACCACATATGGTGCCTTATGGCATTGACCCCTGATATTTTTTCCAAATGTTCATACATTGCAACATTATTTTGTTGCAACTGTATTGCACTAAATTCCAGTTCTGAACAGTTGATTAAAACAACAAAATATAAGCAGTTTGCAGGAAAATTCCTGGTTCCTACAAAATTTGCAATGAATACATCATTGCTACATCGCAACGAGAAGAAAATTCACCCTCATGTTGCAATGTATCATTTTGCAATATTTGCAAAAAAAAAAAACTATTAGGAATCTCTTTGCCATGCCTGCCCAAAAATATTTTTTTTGTACCATTCCTAATTGGATGCACATTAAGGTATATAGCAGTTCTGAAATTATGACCTTTAGTAGAGACCCAAATCCCATTAATCTCAATTTGCAAACAAAATCATCATCAGGAGGCATTTTGGAAAATTGTTTACTGATCGCGACATAGATGTGGTGCGGCGAAGTGTTATATTCATATTTCGTTAGAAAAAAGTACCTAATTATGTCCAAATTATGTAAGTACAAATCTTCTAGATTTGTGTCGACTATGACACAATAGCTTTTATTCCAAATTGCAATACGCTACAAGTATGCAATCATTTTCGATCAGTGACAAAAAAACGCCCTGCAATGACAGCTTAAATCTATATAATAATATATATATATATATATATATCTATATAATATATATAGAATATATATATTATATATATATATATATATCTATATAACATATATATATATATATATATATATATATATATATATCATATATATATATATATATATATATATATATATCATATTATAATATATATAATATATATATATATATAATATATTACGATCAACTCCTGATTAACAATTTAGAAAAATGTTCTATATTTTTAGGAGAAAACTGTCTGGTCTTGACCGTTGCATCCAAACTGTGAAAAACGTATTTTTATCATTTAACATATCGTTTCATGGGAAACTTTTACTCTACAATAAATGACGTCAATTGACATTTAGCCTTCGTGATTTGGTGAAACTGACATCTAGAGCAACATTGATGCGATCAGATTCTCAATTATAGAACAACAATATCACCTGACTTCACTTTTGAAGGAGAAACTCAATGGAACCTCCGTGGTTTAGTTTTTTGGACGAATTATCAGTCAGGTAACATTGCTGAATTGAAATAAAATTCTGCACTTCTGTTAATTACTGTTTCAGCTCTAGAAATCAATAATGATAAATTATTATTATCCAATTAAGAAACATTCAAAGATTAAGATTTTATTTACATTTTTATATATGGGTGAGCTTTTGCTCAAATGTTTCTTCTCGCAACAAATAAAATACCATTTCCTTACTTATCGGATACTAATGGCATAATATTTCTGAATCCGTTCTGAAAAAAGAAAGTAGAAATAGATTTTCATGTGGCTTGGAAATATGATGATGCAGATTACTATGCCCGAGGCACCGAACAAATAAACCAGGATTTGAATTTCATCTGTAGTTGGGCTAATGAAATTCTGCCGGGAGGTATTTTCTAATTCAGTGAGCAACACTAATCGAGAAAAGAATGTACTGCTTCCTTTTTTTTTTTTTTTTTTTTTTTTTTTACAATAATGCAAATACCACCGTCACAGAGTATTTTACCTAACATTGGAAAGTTAAGCGTCAAAGACAGGATAAATTCCTTGACAATACTCGGTCCAAGTCATACAGATAATGCCTTATTTAAGATGCTACGGGAATATCTATACATGAATGGAATTGTAATTGCTAAGTAACTTTACAAGGAATCAAAACTGTGTTTTACAGGTATGTTAATGAAACTAATAGTAATTACGTAAGTAATTAGTATTCGTCCCTAAGTACGTTTTAAATTGCTGCCAAGTTGACTAAGGGACACAACCTCCCAGCATTACCAACCTTGCAACAGCAGACACCTTATAGTTTTCTGTAAAAAGAAACTATTGTCTCGGCTTTGTCTGTCCGTCCGACCTTCCAACCGTCTGGCCTCAAATCTAAAAATCTACTGAGGTTTGAGGGCCGCAAATTATCATTTTGATCATCCACGCTCCAACCATGAAGCATTCCAAATTGCAACCCTCTAGCCTCATTAGGTTTGATTTTATTTAAGATTAAAGTTAGCCATGCATCGTGCCTCTGGCAGCGCTTTCCGGAGCCATGGGGCGCACTTTGACTCTACTACATTTGGTGAGAAACTGGAGGGCTGCCAGTCTTAGTTGATGGTTTTATACAATATTTTACATTGTACAGAAAACTCGATTTATATGACACAGGAAAGGAATGGAATCACTACATAATATCGTGTACAGTAAGTTCCAGAAGTGAAGCGACAAAGCTCAGAACTGATCGTACTTCTTTAGATATTCTCGTGGGGTTGCCAGTTAGTATATTTTATTCCAATTATTGTCATCCTATTTATAAGATAATACGTATCAGTGATTAACTGTATAAGCACAGAAAGTATTTCCCCAGTGAATGATCAATGTTAGTTCAATAATTGTTTATTAAATGGAAAGAAAATTCCCCATAGAATTATCTGCGGCTCTCAATGTGTGATATCAAGTGTTCACCATAGAGTGACAGCAGGAACCGAGTGCATAAGCATTGGCCTAATATAATTTGTAAATTAACTTTCGACTTTAATAGCGTTATATCGAAAGTTATTATGATTTCTTTTGATAAAGCACTGAGAAGTTTAGCATCTGATTAAATGAAATATAAATAAGACAAAAGTTTGTGTAAAAAAAATCCCAAGTATATGCACGTTTAGCGTTGGCTACATGGTTAGGCCTATTTCAAGAATCAAGGAAATATATTTTCCAGCTTGTTAGATAATAATTTCATCGAATTCCTCAATTGTGCAAATTTTTGCACGTGGAATTGCGTTCAGGGTGGCATCAAACAAGTATTTTCGTAGGTTTCCACCTTTTTTTTCAGTGCATAAGTGAGACTATTCTTGTCCATACGATCCGGAGTGTGAATATGCTTGGCGAGCATTATTTTAATTCGAGTATATCCTGTTGTGTTCTCTCTCTCTCTCTCTCTCTCTCTCTCTCTCTCTCTCTCTCTCTCTCTCAGGACCTTTTTATCTAGTCAGGAATAACCAGAGGCCTGTTTTAAGAATCGAGCACTAGGCCTATTGGCCATGCTCGGGTACTTCTTTATATATATATATACATATATATATATATATATATATATATATATATATATATATATATATATATATATATATCTATATATACCAAAAAACTCATACATTTCTGTTACATAATAATGCTTGACTGGATCGAACTGATTACTGGTGGTCCGTGGAAATATGAATTTAGGTGATATCACTCCCTTATGATACGCCCACTTACGCAAATTCAGTCTTAAATTTCACGGTTGGAATATGATTCGAAGATTTGAGGAAAAAGGTTGAAGTGAAAAAGGTGGAGTTAAGATTGTGGGTAGTAGGTGAGGAGAGGGGAGGAGGGGCGGTTGGGGTCTTTCGTCTCCCTACTCAACCAGTTGGTGATTTTACGGGTGTTCTGGTTGCTTGCGACTGTCGTTCTTATTTATTACATAGCGAGTCTGTTTCCCAGGTGCAAGGACAGGTCCAGGTGTCGGTCCTGATGGTTATATCTTTGCCTAAAGAACAGACAGTGCCCTTGCATTGTAAGCCTTGCTATGCCCGGAACTAGGCCTAGTCACCTGACGGCTGACGGTAGCATCAGCAGTTAGAGGCTTTCTCGAATATGGTGTTTTATGTTCGGTCCTAGAAGCTAGAATCAGAACTACCAACCACACCCAACTTCTCTATTGAATCTAAGTGCATTCATGGTTGATTATGTTTAATGTCGCGGAGATTTTCCCTTTACATTCTATTGATACTTGCATGTTTGTATGCATCTTCGCTAAAATAATTGATAATAAACTATGATATTAAATATTTGTTTCCACATTGCTCGAAGGTTACATTGGTAATGTTGGTTATCCTGTGTTGAGCGAAAATTTCAAATTGTTTCGTTTCTTTAATTTGAAGTAATTACTATACTTTAAAATAATTACTATTACCGTAATTTTTTTTTATGATTGTTATATATATCATAGATTTGATATTTGTGCATCATATGTTAGCTTTATTTTGCTTGATAGAGCTTTCACTGTAGAAGAAGAAGGTTTTCCAGCTACGAGTTGTATAGTTGCCAGTTAGTGAATTTTGAACGAAATCTTCTGAAATTTGTCGCTTCATTTCTGGAACTTACTGTACCAAGGCCCTTTGCTGGATGTTTTTAGGCAACTACTGGCCTTTCGATCATGATATCTAATAACACTAATAAAATGAACTCGCAATTGTAGAGAATATAGTGTATACGATCACATTTTATCTCACAATGGAAAAATTTAATTAACACCATTATTACGCAGATGTTATCTTTATTTGCATGCTATTTTTACTATGTTTTAGAAGTACGTTCGGATGCATTTCACAGGGTTGGAATTTAGTGTTCTTGTAAAAGAATTATTATTTTCTAGTATTATACTTTGAGTCTTAATTTGTTTATTGAATTGTTTAATTCAGTAAAGCTGCTTATGCCTGCATTTTCCTTGCTCAAATTTTTCAAGGAAAATGCAAAGAGAGAAGCTTTGCCTCTTCCATTATCAACAATATAAGGCTGTCCTGATTTACTTCAGTAGGTTGGTGGTGTAAAAAGGAACACAAGGAGAGGTGTCATGCAGAGCTGATTGAGGTGAGGCAATCATAATCTTCGGTAAAATAATTTTTCCAACAAATTGATGCAACATTTCCAAACTTACTCAATAACATGTATTTTATCAAACTTGTATAGGCATAATATTATATTCTATTAATATTAGCTTCTTCGTTAATTACTTTTAGTTAATTTCAAGTGAACATCTCTCCCTGCTTTGTTAAGTGGAGTTATTGCTAATAATATTAAGTCTCCAGTGAAGAAGTTGTCATGAACTGGCAATGTGATCCGATTAAACTTTTTATCGCAGGTAGTGTTGTTAGTAGTTGGGCATACTCCTAGGCTAGGCTACGTTGGTCCAGTACTTAGCCTAGACTATCACAATTACTTCGGTGTCCTAACAAATACCATAAACCTCTTTTGGCAGTCCATATTACTACATGTATATGCTGCTACTGTGAATTATGGTATTTGTGTTGCAATTCTTGGTAATATTGTGATGAAACTTTCCATTTTGCACAGTATTTGTTGCCATGCTCTAGAGGTGGAGGGAGTGGTACATGGCAGTACCAGAAGCTTTCGACTACATAAGTTGTTGGTCCTTCGAAATGGAAATGATTTATGACCATACTGTACTTCTCAAACCCAACATAAATAGTATACAGAATAAAATAACACTAGTATTTTAATGGTATTAAATTAAAATTTTCCTCTGAAAGGAACAAATGTGAGAATATACACGATATTCTCTGCAGCAATAATAGTAATAAGAAAAAAGTTGGGAGACTGCAAACTTTAGTCAACTTTACATCGGACACATGAGATGTGTTAACGAAGAGAGAGAGAGAGAGAGAGAGAGAGAGAGAGAGAGAGAGAGAGAGAGAGAGAGTGTGTGTAGTTAGGCCTCATTTTTTTCCTTACAACTTGAATCACCTACCGCTTGTTACTTATCGTAAGGCTAATCACTGCTCTGTTTGCGTCGAGGATTGATGACATAAATGCTCTGCGTGATGATACTCGTAAGAAGCAAAACAACTCACCAGCAAATCCTCAAACAGACAAAAAGCTCGTCTTATTTCGAAGGTAATAATCTAATGACAACAAAAATAATATTAAATGTTCTCAAATAAGTATATTCCATTAAATGTGAACAACTGCACCTACTAGTTGATTTTAAATTGATTTTGCTTTTGGCAGCTACGATGGTAATTAACAGAAAATAAATTCAAACAGCATAATATAAGAAAACGTTTCTGTATATGAATAAAGAAGAATTTGATGGTAAGTTATATATTTTTCCCGTTAGTGTAACTTGAATCAGATTGGGAAAAAATACATTAGAAATATTCATCTAACCGCAAAGCCATTCCTATATTTCGTAAATTATTCTTTTGTCAATATGACGGAATCCAACTGAATTACGTTTGAAAAATCTTAAATTCTCTTTCCTTTTCGAATATCTGTAGTGAAGGAAATCATTAATTCCATTAATTCACGAGAATCCTTTCAATTACAAAAAAACCGTGTTCGCAATACCTTATTGGAAATACTATATCATCTAACTAAATTAGATTTTCTGTAAATATGTTTTCAAAAGAAATTTACTTTTTTAAAATATATTTATTAATCAGTTCTGTAACTTCTAAGAAAAAGGTGTATACCTCTTGTGCTTGGAACATATATAATCAAATTTTAAAGACGAATAGGTATAAAAATTATATAAATAAAAATAAGTTTCTTTTGTGTAAGGTCAAATGTGTCTATAAAAATATGAATAAATAATTAACCATATGTATAAGATAACTGAAAAGATAATAAATGATATTCAAGAGGAGGCGGTAATATATACGTGTAAATATATATATATATATATATATATATATATATATATATATATATATATATATATATATATATATAGGCCATAAAGTAATTTTTATTTACTGTATGGCAATAAAATCATTTGACAATTTTTTTTATTCCCTTCTGTTGTGGGTTGTGCTGTGACTTGTGATATTGCAGGCAACTTTCCTCTCGTTGGCCCTGAGTTCGTATCTTATTCTAATTATATATATGACAGGTTTTCCGTAGTACAGGGCCTCATTGTTTTAAGTTGCCAAAATTCAACTGAACGTTTATTTAATCTTTCCACTGTCTCTTTAGGAAGTTAGCAAATGAAACCTTGAATATTCCTATATATACAGATACATTGTATTATTTTTATTATTATACTATTATTATTATTATTATTATTATTTATTATTATTATTATTATATTAGTAGTAGTAGTAGTAGTAGTAGTAGTAGTAGTAGTAGTAGTCCTAGTGGAGCTACTTATCATCTAAGAAATTTTGCAGCCAGATTTGAAATTAACCTTCTAATGAGGCCATAAGAAGGAAGTAATATTCCAAAGTTCCCTTTCTGTGACTGTCGCTCTTGATTCCAGAGTAGTATAGAAGAAATGTATGTTCAAGATTTCCGTAGCCTAAATATTCGAATACTGAGTAATGCTTTGTAAGGAACATAAAGGAAAAAAATGCAACATGAATCAAAATTAGAATCCAGGACTTTGCTCCGTCTCGGTTTATAGAGCATCAAATAATGATAGTAAAATAAAGAATAGAGAGAGAGAGAGAGAGAGAGAGAGAGAGAGAGAGAGAGATTTTGCTATCCAACAAAGTCATCTATAAATAGAATGGTAGATCAGAACTAAATTGAGAGAAATTTATTGTTTAACTTGAAGCTTCGGGGGTGGGGGACCGACTTTATGGTGTCCAGCTGGTAACTTTCGTGTCACGATAACACAGTGATTCGAAGTTCGCAAGATAGACTAAAATATAGTCCAAGACAGGGGTTCTTCGCCTTTGGATGACTTCAGACTCCCAATGAATTGTCCAACATGTTTCCATATCTCCTTTGCTTATATATTTTAAGTCCTATTTGTTGACAATATAAATTAATATACTTAGTTTAATACATTCTTTAGGTAGGAATAGCTATGAAGAGAAAATACAAAAAATCATAAGCATTTATAGTTGTATATAGTTATTCATTTACAAAATGTATCCATGTATACATTGACACATTCAAATCAAATCTATAAAAGTATCCAGAGATCAATACCACACCCTCAGCTTTTGGTTCTCATACCCCTCAAGGGTATGAATACCCCTGTTAGGATCCTCTGGTCTAAGGGGCTTCTTTTCTGATGACGATTTTTTCCCTGTTTAGAGGGTATAAGGAAAGTCTTCAAGTGGGAGAATCATGATTTTGTTTGCAAAATTTTAACGAAGAAATTGTAGTCACAAAATTGTATCATACTTAATGCCAATCTTTTTCATGAAGTATGAAGAAGAAAGTAAATTTTTTTCCGCTCATTCAAAGTCCCGGCGCCTTTACACACACACACAAACACACACACAACACACACGAAAGAGACTTTGTAAAATTTTGTGCTCATTGTTGCATTATTGTATTAAATGAAATTCCATCCTACTATATATAATTTTCCATTGATTTCATGTTGGACTACCAAGGATGCAATATTATGCCCCTCCCACTCCGAAAAAAAAAAAAAGTAAACCTTGACTCCAAAAAACACACTAGGGTCATATTTTGCCATTTCGCATACATTATAATGCTGTATTAAAACCAAATTACAATATATTTAAAATTTGCAACCATATTATTAATTAGTGTAATGTAATAATATGATATATTTTAATTACAATATATTACAATTTTGCAATACATACACGGCTAACAACTCAAAATATTGTACCATACCCAGTCGGAAGTAAAGTACACTGCGACTCCAAAAATTGACCAAGGCTTCAACAGCTGATGTCTTTTAGCGAATTTCACATGGATTGAACATTGCTTTATTCCAGCCAAATGACAACAATATGTTGCAATGACCGTTATATTCGCTATTGACGTTAAAAGACAAGGGATCATTCAGCAGTTTGAAGGGGGATTTGTTCACAGCTAGAGCTTGGGTGTATTAGTGAAAATGACACTGCAAACACTGCACTTTAGTAAGAAAATTCTAATATGCTTAGTTTTGATAAATTCTTGATTTTGGGATCAAAGATACTAAAATATGAATATTTCCAAGGAAATTTAAATTTTAATACTAACAAACATTTGTGGCTATGGCCTTGATATTACTGTGGATTTTGCATTCATCACAAACGTTGCTGTATTAAGCCAAACTGCATTATATAAAAAGTGGATGCAGCTACGGGCCTTCAGTACACCACATATGGTGCCTTATGGCATTGACCCTGATATTTTTTTCCAAATGTTCATACATTGCAACATTATTTTGTTGCATCTGTATTGCACTAAATTCCAGTTCTGAACAGTTGATTAAAACAACAAAATATAAGCATTTTGTTTGCAGGAAAATTCCTGGTTCCTACAAAATATGCAATGAATACAACATTTCTGCATCGCAACTAGAAGGAAATTGACCCTCATGTTGCAATGTATCATTTTGCAATATTTGCAAAAAAAAACTATTAGGAATCTCCTTGCCATTCCTGCCCAAAAACATTTTTTTTGTACCATTCCTAATTGGCCGCACATTAAGGTATATAGCAGTTCTGAAATCATGGCCTTTAGTAGAGACCCAAATCCCATTAATCTCCATTTGCAAACAAAATCATCCTCAGGAGGCATTTTGGAAAATTGTTTACTGATCGCGACATAGATGTGGGGTGGCGGAAAGTGTTATATCATATTTCGTTAGAAAAAAGTACCTAATTATGTCTAAATTATGTAAGTACAAATCTTCTAGATTTGTGTCGACTATGACACAATAGCTTTTATTCCAAATTGTAATACGCTACAAGTATGCAATATATATATATATATATATATATATATATATATATATATATATATATATATATATATATATATATATATATATATATATATATATATATATATATATATATATATATATATATATATTTCGACAAACTCCGGATTAACAATTGAAAAAAATTTTTTTCTAAATTTTGTTTAAGGAGAAAACTTTCTAATCTTGACCGTTGCATCCAGACTGTGAAATACGTATTATTACAATTTAACATATCGTTTCAAGGGAAAACTTTAAACTTTACAATAAATAACGTCAATTGACATTTAGCCTTCGTGATTTGGTGAAATTGACATCTAGAGCAAACATTGATGAGATCAGATTCTCAATTATAGACCAATAATATCACCTGACTTCACTGTTGAAGGAGAAACTCAATGGAATCTCCGTGGTTTAGTTTTTTGGACGAATTATCAGTCAGGTAACATTGGTGAATTGAAATAAAATTCTGCACCTTTGTTAATACTGTTTCAGCTCTAGAAATCAATAATGATAAATTAGTACTATCCAATTAAGAAACATTCAAGATTAAGATTTTATTTACATTTTTTTATATGGGATGGGTGAGCTTTTGCTCAAATGTTTCTTTGTCGCAACAAATAAAATACCATTTCCTACTCATTGGATACTAATGGCTAATATTTCTGAATCAGTTCTGAAAAAAGAAAGTAGAAATAGATTTTCATGTGGCATGAAAATATAATGATGCAGATTACTATGCCCGAGGAACCGAACAAATAAACCAGGATTTGAATTTCATCTGTAGTTGGGCTAATGAAATTCTGCCGGGAGGTATTTTCTAATTCAGTGAGCAACACTAATCGAGAAAAGAATGTACTGCTTCCTTTTTTTTTTTTTTTTTTTTTTTTTTTTGACAATAATGCAAATACCAACGTCACAGAGTAATTTACCTAACATTGGAAAGCTAAGCGTCAAAGACAGGATAAAATTCCTTGACAATACTCGGTCCAATCATAACAGATAATGCCTTATTTAAGATGCTACGGGAGGGAATATCTTATACATGAATTGAATTGTAATTTGCTAAGTACTTACAAGGAATCAAAACTGTGTTTACAGGTATCTTAATGAAACTAATAGTAATTACGTAAGTAAAGAAATAGTATTCGTCCCTAAGTACTTTTCGTTTTAAAATGCTGCCAAGTTGACTAAGGAACACAACCTCCAGCCAATTACCAATCTTCCAACAGCAGACACCTTAGAGTTTTTCTAGAAAAGAAAACTATTGTGTCGGCTTTGCCTGTCCGTCCGTCCTTCTAACCGTCTGGCCTCAAATCTAAAAATCTACTGAGGTTTGAGGGCCGCAAATTATCATTTTGATCATCCACGCTCCAACCATGAAGCATTCCAAATTGCAACCCTCTAGCCACATTAGTTTTGATTTTATTTAAGATTAAAGTTAGCCATGCATCGTGCCTCTGGCAGCGCTTTCCGGAGCCATGTGGCGCACTTTGACTCTACTACATTTGGTGAGAAACTGGAGGGCTGCCAGTCTCAGTTGATGGTTTTATACAATATTATACATTGTACAGAAAACTCGATTTATATGACACAGCAAAGGACTGGAAGCATGACATAATATCGTG
>NC_061095.1:35147843-35155888 GCF_015104395.2 Macrobrachium nipponense | reverse complement strand
ATAGTTACAGAGTATGGACCTATTAGTATCGACCACAGCACAATTGAATTTATACATTTGGCTAGGAATATTTTTACTAATCATATCAGCGGTGGAAATTTCCACGAGAGAAAGAAGGTATTGAAAGAATGAAGAGCACTTCTACTACTTCTACCTACTACTTTAGTTAGTAATCCTTTTTGAAAAGACTATTTGAACAGAGAAATGATTTTGACTTAGTATACTACTAATTATTTAAACTTTTAAAAATAATAATACTTGAATGAATAAAGAAGAATACAGTCTCGGGTTTGATTTGATCTTGTAAGAAGAACGCGCACATATACTTCTTATTCCTACTTGGAGTAAAATTATTATTAGGCCAAGATAGATACCATCGACTACCATCAATCGTTAAGGACCGAGTCTAGGAGATAGGTAGGTAGGTTAGTTAGTTAAGCACTGCTTAAGTTCTGCATATTTCCTCATTCAAAGCTAGATTAATTCAGTAGGCCTTTTTAAATCATCTAAGAGGGAGATCATATATGATCATCGTCAACGATGGAAATTTCCACGAGAGAAAGAAGGTATTGAAAGAATGAAGAGCACTTCTACTACTTCTACCTACTACTTTAGTTAGTAATCCTTTTGAAAAGACTATTTGAACAGAGAAATGATTTTTGACTTAGTATACTACTTATTATTTAAACTTTTAAAAATAATAATACTTGAATGAATAAAGAAGAATACAGTCTCGGGTTTGATTTGATCTTGTAAGAAGAACGCGCACATATACTTCTTATTCCTACTTGGAGTAAAATTATTATTAGGCCAAGATAGATACCATCGACTACCATCAATCGTTAAGGACCGATAGTCTAGGAGATAGGTAGGTAGGTTAGTTAGTTAAGCACTGCTTAAGTTCTGCATATTTCCTCATTCAAAGCTAGATTAATTCAGTAGGCCTTTTTAAATCATCTAAGAGGGAGATCATATATGATCATCGTCAACGATGGAAATTTCCACGAGAGAAAGAAGGTATTGAAAGAATGAAGAGCACTTCTACTACTTCTACCTACTACTTTAGTTAGTAATCCTTTTTGAAAAGACTATTTGAACAGAGAAATGATTTTGACTTAGTATACTACTTATTATTTAACTTTAAAAATAATAATACTTGAATGAATAAAGAAGAATACAGTCTCGGGTTTGATTTGATCTTGTAAGAAGAACGCGCACATATACTTCTTATTCCTACTTGGAGTAAAATTATTATTAGGCCAAGATAGATACCATCGACTACCATCAATCGTTAAGGACCGATAGTCTAGGAGATAGGTAGGTAGGTTAGTTAGTTAGTTAAGCACTGCTTAAGTTCTGCATATTTCCTCATTCAAAGCTAGATTAATTCAGTAGGCCTTTTTAAATCATCTAAGAGGGAGATCATATATGATCATCGTCAACGATGGAAATTTCCACGAGAGAAAGAAGGTATTGAAAGAATGAAGAGCACTTCTACTACTTCTACCTACTACTTTAGTTAGTAATCCTTTTTGAAAAGACTATTTGAACAGAGAAATGATTTTGACTTAGTATACTACTTATTATTTAAACTTTTAAAAATAATAATACTTGAATGAATAAAGAAGAATACAGTCTCGGGTTTGATTTGATCTTGTAAGAAGAACGCGCACATATACTTCTTTATTCCTACTTGGAGTAAAATTATTATTAGCCAAGATAGATACCATCGACTACCATCAATCGTTAAGGACCGATAGTCTAGATAGGTAGGTAGGTTAGTTAGTTAGTTAAGCGCTGCTTAAGTTCTGCATATTTCCTCATTCAAAGCTAGATTAATTCAGTAGGCCTTTTTAAATCATCTAAGAGGGGGATCATATATGATCATCGTCAACGATGGAAATTTCCACGAGAGAAAGAAGGTATTGAAAGAATGAAGAGCACTTCTACTACTTCTACCTACTACTTTAGTTAGTAATCCTTTTTGAAAAGACTATTTGAACAGAGAAATGATTTTGCTTAGATACTACTTATTATTTAAACTTTTAAAATAATAAATACTTGAATGAATAAAGAAGAACTCAGTCTCGGGTTTGATTGATCTTGTAAGACTACCATCACGTTAAGGATCGATAGTCTAGGAGATAGGTTAGGTTAGTTAGTTAGTTAGTTAAGCGCTGCTTAAGTTCTGCATATTTCCTCATTCAAAGCTAGATTAATTCAGTAGGCCTTTTTAATTCATCTAAGAGAGAGATCATATATGATCATCGTCAACGATGGAAATTTCCATGAGAGAAATAAGGTATTGAAAGAATGAAGAGCACTTCTACTTCTACTACCTACTACGACCTACTACTTTAGTTTAGGTTAGTAATCATTATTATCCTTTTTGAAAAGGTTTTGAACAGGGAAACGATTTTCCCTATTGACCACACAGCACAATTGAATTTATACATATTTGGCTAGGAATATTTTTACTAACCATCTATTGGTGATATATTGGGATAGTATAGGTTTCTTTTAATAATAATTAAATAATAATAAAGATAGGATAGGAAAATAATACAATTTTATTATTATTTAGAATGTTAAGACTTTCTTTTTAATCATTTTAGAAATTTGCTAAAAGAATGTCCAAGTGGTTGGTTGTAAATCTATTCTTATATGAAAGAATTGTTTAATTTTTTCAGAATGTAAAAGTTCATTAATGTTCTAGATTTGGCCATAAAGGGCCTCCAGGAACTCGTCATTTTTTTATATGGACTTTTAAGTAGTTGTTTTGTCTCCATATCACTTAAAAAAACGAGTGGTACAGGACCATGATGTACGATCACGATATACCACCCTCAAGAAAAGTACATTATAACGCATCTTCCTGACATCGGAGTAGAAAAGATCTTTAGCTCCGTTTATCACCAACAATGTTAGGAGGATGCGTTATAATGTACTTTTCTTGAGGGTGGTATATCGTGATCGTACATCATGGTCCTGTACCACTTTTTTACCCTAGCGCCACTTTTGAAAACAGTATTTCGGCAATGTCTCTCACAAACTTTGTTGGTTTGTTCTAAGACATGCCTACGTATTGGAGCTGGTATCTCTCACACACAGCGAATTATGGAATGGCCGGAGCTCACTGCAGCAGCATTGATGTATCGCAACACCTCAAGTATAACCACACCACTGATCATTTAATGATAGCCCAGGAATTGTCAGGCTGTTACAAGATATGCTGTATTTCTCGGAAACTTGTCTGAAAAACCGTTTGAGCGTGAATAAAAAGAGAGGCCATACAGAAGACAGAAGAACTATTTCGACTAGTATAGCTAGCTAGCAACGGAAGCCGCCATTTTGAGCGCTGTTTGTTTACGTCTTACGCGTATGAAATGCATCCCAGGACAAACGTCCACTTGTAGAAAAAAAAAACTATGCAAAACGCGGAAAAAAAAAAACTAGCAAGTTGCAATGCGATTTGTATTAGAGACGTAATTATTATTATTATTATTATTATTATTAGTATACTTATACAATGGCGAAATAATCTCGGTTAGAACAGCTGATTTCAAACCAAAATATTTCTCTCTCTCTCTCTCTCTCTCTCTCTCTCTCTCTCTCTCTTTCTTAACGAGACAAATTTTGTCTTCTACAATTTTCTCTCCTTTTACTTTGCACAGTTTGAGTAATTAACTCAATATTTAGGAAAGATTTCTGTACAAGAAATGTAATATTTCTCCTCTTATAGCTAATTTTGACCACTTTTAATTCACCTGGAAATTATGCTTAGGTAACGAACTGTAGGTACGCATCCTGCTTTCACTCTCAGCCTGTTCAAGCGGACGACGATAGGAGATAATCGTAAATCTCTCTATCTCTCTCTCTCTCTCTATCTCTATCTCTCTTTATCCCTTCTCTCTGACACATGCTAAATACTATATATCTTTTAATTTTTAACATAAAGCTAGTTCGTAGTATCTCACAACAAAATTAGACCAAACGCAAAGAATCGTATATCTACAAACTTCTAGGAATTTCGTCTCACTGTCAAGGCCACCACTATAACGGTGTTGCGACAGTGAAAGTGTTCGACAGCACAATACTCCAATGTTGTTCACGTTATAAAATAGACTTATTAATTAATAATACATAGACTTTGCCTGTTCCACTCTGGTTACTAGACGTAAGTAAAGTATACGCCATTCACCTGGGCTTATAAGGTACTAGGGTGTCGTCTAAAATTTTACTTACCTTAATTCTAGATTGCTGACCCGTAGCCGTCTGTTCCGAATGAGCTGTGATTAAGAAAAGGGGCCTATTTATATACAAATCCCCATGCATAATCATGTGTGCAGGCGTACATAGTATACCGCCTGAGGCTATCATCACTTTCATATTATATGTACTGAGCACTAGCTCAATCCAGTTTCACCCTGTTTGTTTACAGGGAAATCGGTCTATCTTTTTTTAATATGTCCTGATTAACAACTCATTCCAAAAAAAAAAATTTTCTCTCCGTGAGTGAGTCAAGCCAAGGTCAACAGGTCTTGGGTAATTGCTACGCATTCACGCCACACCTATCTTAATGATAATGACAAATGCCCGCCAGCGGTGAAAATTCCCTGAGATATGTAGTACCTCTTTTTTTTGTATTTTTTACATAAAAGATTGCGCAAGTCAAAAGTTCTTGAAGAGTTCTATTTATAAGACAGAGATTCTAGCTATATGATAGATTTTAGTCTTATGATACTCGATTCTAATGATAGTCTTTTGACACAAGATTCTAATTATAAGACAAGATTCTAGTCTTATGAGATTCTAGTTATATAACAGAATATTCTAGACTTATGACACCGGTCTATCTTTTTTTAATATGTCCTGATTAACAACTCATTCAAAAAAAAAATTTTTCTCTCCGTGAGTGAGGCCACACCTATCTTAATGATAATGACAAATGCCCGCCAGCGATGAAAATTCCCTGAGATATGTAGTACCTCTTTTTTTTGTATTTTTTACATAAAAGATTGCGCAAGTCAAAAGTTCTTGAAGAGTTCTATTTATAAGACAGAGATTCTAGCTATATGATAGATTTTAGTCTTATGATACTCGATTCTAATGATAGTCTTTTGACACAAGATTCTAATTATAAGACAAGATTCTAGTCTTATGAGATTCTAGTTATATAACAGAATATTCTAGACTTATGACACCGGTCTATCTTTTTTTAATGTCCTGATTAACAACTCATTCAAAAAAAAAAATTTTAAAAAAAATTTTCTCTCCGTGAGTGAGGCCACACCTATCTTAATGATAATGACTGATAAAATTGACATTGCCCGCCAGCGATGAAAATTCCTGAGATATGTAGTACCTCTGTTGTAAATTTTTTTACATAAAAGATTGCGCAAGTCAAAAGTTCTTGAAGAGTTCTAGTTATAAGACAGAGATTCTAGCTATATGATAGATTTTAGTCTTATGATACCAAATTCTAATGATAGTCTTTTGACACAAGATTCTAATTATAAGACAAGATTCTAGTCTTATGAGATTCTAGTTATATAACAGAATATTCTAGACTTATGACACCATGGAATACATGCATTATTATTATTATTATTAATTATTATTAATTATTCATGTAATATACATCCTTATTATTATTATGATTATTTTTAATAATGATAATACTAATAATATCTCTTGTTTACTAATTGTTCAAAAATAGTACATTATTTAGCTTAAATCATGATAGAATTTAACCTAAATATAGGTATTTAACTTAATTTACCAGCAGTTTATAACTTTAACATAACTGTTCGTTTTTCCTACCCATTAGACCTAAAAGGCCATTTTCCCTATTGGTTACAACATATATATATAAATATATAATAAATAATAAGAAATACGTTAATAGATATCTAGTTAAAACAAAACTTTTAAAAAGTTGGTTACTCCAAACAATTGGAGTAAATAAAAAAATAAAATAAAGCAAAATAATATTTAAGAATCACAAAAGTGTATGGTACGAAAGAAAGGTTACAGTCACATTTGCAGCCAAGAAGGCTTTATCTAATAGAATATAGACCTTCTAAAATATCGAGGTCTGTAGCAACTGAGCAGAGGTTAAAACAGAAAAATCATCAATATGTAAATTGTTGACCAGTCTCCTGGTTGGTGTACTGTTTGAGTGTGGAATATTTATTTTACTACTGGGGTGTCTCTCCGGTCTTCTTTCAGGAGGTCAGTAGAGAATTACGTCTGTTTATGAATCGCTTTCTCAATTATATTGTCAAGATATATATACCTTATTCATATATATATATATATATATATATATATATATATATATATATATATATATATATATATATATATATATTATATATATAATATATATATATATATACATACATACTATACAATTATATATATATATATATATATATATATATATATATATATATATATATATATATATATATATATATATATATATATATATATATATATATATATATATAATATATATATATATATATATATATATATCTATTATATACATATTATATATATATATATATATATATATAATATATATAATATATATATATATATATACTATATATATATATATAATATTATATAATAAAATGGAGTCCATAAAAATGCTAATATAGAAAGAAAGTTCTGTATTTTAGAGAGTGCTATCTCTCCTTTCAGGTAGGTAATGAATGAGGAAAGCTATATATTTTAAGGTTACAGAAAAAAAATCTACAAAAAGTCTTCTATTATTGGGAACTGATCTTAATTTTGTATGAAACATTTTTCAATATAGTGTTGTCGTACAAAAAAAGAAAAATAATTTTGAAAGTGACCATATTACTGAAAAGGAACAGAGAGTTACGAGTAAATAGGTCTCTCAAAAAACCTATAATCTATTTCAAAGGCCCAATATTTGTTTTCCCAGCAGATACGAGCGGTTAAGTTTCCGCATACTTTCCTTTGCCTTTTCTTCATCGTCTTGGTTCAGCTTATGCAAGTATCTATTTCTCTTTCGTGATTTCAAACCCTATGACGTTCATATTTTTCTTCTCCTGAGATATCAGAAACTCTAAAAGCATGATAGCTTTTCAGTTGGGATACTCTTCCCTTGGACTTTAATCAAAAGTTTGATCAATAACTCATTCAAAAGTTTATCCTGAAATTACTATCTCAATCACCATTTATTAATATGTCGGCAAATACAGTGGATATTTTATTACGACCAACGACTTCAGAGACCCTCGAGTCAAACGCAGTGTTGGCTACTTTTCAGCCCATCTATTTATACAAATTTGAGGTCGAACAGTAACACCTGCTTTCGTGAACAGATACAGTTAAATCTAGTTAGGTTATATTCTTCACTTTAATCGTTCACCTTTCATTACCAAAGGTTACAAATCGATAACATCATCTTTGACCATACTTTTAAAATAGCTTGAACACATAGCTATAAAATTAATTGTTTATATCAGTAGGTTGACCATACACCAGCCTCAAAACCAATTTAAAGGAAACTGATGGTTATTTTCCAATAATCTCTGATTATCACATTCATCCTATTAAACTATGTGGTTTTTAGAGTGTAGGGAACCTGGTTGCATCCTTGTCTGGTAACACATTCTCCTCTCTCTCTCTCACTCTCTCTCTCTCTCTCTCTCTCTCTCTCTCTGACTCTGACAATAGCCTCTCTCTCTCTCTCTCTCTCTCTCTCTCTCTCTCTCTCTCAAGGCAATCACTGGCAATAGCCCTCTCTCTCTCTCTCTCTCTCTCGCAACCTCCACTCCATTATCTAAGGTCACCAAATCAGAGTCGGAACTACAAAAATATACGTTTATTCAAAGTAAAGTATTAATTGAATAACTCAAATTCTTACAGGATAATTAATGGAATGATAACTCAAGCTCAGATAACTTAGATAACACCCGGTAAATAATAGTCTCAATCAGTAATAGTCAAACACATATTATCTCCTCTCCCAAATATTATAGTTCCCTCCACACAGGACACTT
>NC_061095.1:35112843-35142843 GCF_015104395.2 Macrobrachium nipponense | reverse complement strand
TGACTAAGGCGCAGAACAGAGCACTGGGGCAATATCTGAAAACCAGTGAAGACAAGTGGCTAAAGAGTGCATGGGAAGAAGGACTAATAAAAGTAGACGAAGACCCAGAAATATACAGAGACAGGAGAATGACAAACAGAACAGAGGAATGGCACAACAAACCAATGCACGGACAATACATGAGACAGACTAAAGAACTAGCCAGCGATGATACATGGCAATGGCTACAGAGGGGAGAGCTCAAGAAGGAAACTGAAGGAATGATAACAGCGGCACAAGATCAGGCCCTAAGAACCAGATATGTTCAAAGAACGATAGACGGAAATAACATCTCTCCCATATGTAGGAACTGCAATACGAAAAATGAAACCATGAACCACATAGCAAGCGAATGCCCGGCACTTGCACAGAACCAGTACAAAAAGAGGCATGATTCAGTGGCAAAAGCCCTCCACTGGAGCCTGTGCAAGAAACATCAGCTACCTTGCAGTAAGAAGTGGTACGAGCACCAACCTGAGGGAGTGATAGAAAACGATCAGGCAAAGATCCTCTGGGACTATGGTATCAGAACAGATAGGGTGATACGTGCAAATAGACCAGACGTGACGTTGATTGACAAAGTCAAGAAGAAAGTATCACTCATTGATGTCGCAATACCATGGGACTCCAGAGTTAAAGAGAAAGAGAGGGAAAAATGGAAAAGTATCAAGATCTGAAAATAGAAATAAGAAGGATATGGGATATGCCAGTGGAAATTGTACCCATAATCATAGGAGCACTAGGCACGATCCCAAGATCCCTGAAAAGGAATCTAGAAAAAACTAGAAGCTGAAGTAGCTCCAGGACTCATACAGAAGAGTTTGATCCTAGAAACGGCGCACATAGTAAGAAAAGTGATGGACTCCTAAGGAGGCAGGATGCAACCCGGAACCCCACACTATAAATACCACCCAGTCGAATTAGAGGACTGTGATAGAGCAAAAAAAAAAAAAAATAAATAAAAAAATAATAATGATAATAAGATACTGCACGTCAGGCTTAGCAAGCAGCTACTACTATGCATTATGCTTAAATGCCCGGATGAGGAAGTCGTTTTTGGGCAGCAGAAAGAGGTTCTCCACTTACAGAAATTACCGATATATGTAGGTTAGCAATGTTGATTCTATTGAGATAATTAACAATCATATTATAATTATCATACATTATAAATTAAAATTTACATTATATATATATTATATATATATATATATATATATATATATATATATATATATATATATATATATATATATATATATATATATATATTATATATATATGGTATATTCTATCTATATATATCATCGTCGTCATCATCATCACGCTGTTGTTAGTTCCACTGCAGGACAGAGGCTTCAGACATGTCCTTCCACTCTCGTCTGTTTTGTGGGTTTTTCTATGCTATTCTATACCCGCAAAATTTTCTTAGCTCGTCAATCCATCGTCTTCTATTCCTTCCCTTGCTTCGTTTGCAATTACAAGGGATCCCAACGCCCACTTCTTTTTCTTACCTGTTTGTTAGAAGATCCGTTACTTTAGTTTGTGCTCTAGTATACATGTTGCTCTCTGTCTGTCTGTTAATGTTACTCCCATTATATATATATATATATATATATATATATATATATATATATATATATATATATATATATATATATATATATATATATATATATATCGGCAATCAGCAGGGTCCATCAAACACATAAAAAAGTCCATGGTTTATTACAAACGTTTCGCACATAACTCAGTGCATCTTCAGTCTGTAAAATTAAAACATACTCATTAAAAATATTATAAATAACATTAAAAAGTAAATAAAAATATCAAAAAATTGAAAAAACTTAAGAATTAACTTTACTTTAAAAAACATCACAAGAATGTGTCAAAAGTAAAAGAGAGACCCAGTGCCTAACAACCTGTTAGAGTGGAGAAGGAAGAACGAATGGACCAAGACTGCAGACCCATCCAAGACTTCAGTATGCTAGATATAGAGGAGCAGCAGATACGTGGGAGTTTAAAGACGGAACCAGCCGTTTAATGTATAAAGACTCAAGGGTGGTGAGGTAGTTACTGTGGCTTGTACCACCAGAATAGAAAAAGAAAATGTTTCTTATCAACTTGAATCCTGCATATGGACGCATGGAGTTCCTAATATTAGAGAATTCAGGTTTGCTAATTCTCTGTCCCGTTCTGAAACTATATCCCCAGGTGACTGCAATATCTCATCTGCAACAACCTTCGGCAAGAACAACATAAATACCGGGACATCCCGGGCACTTAAATTTGTAAATAATGTTGGATCTCATGAAGGTCGGCAGTTTATCTTTTGTGGTTGAAAAATGTGCAAGTCTTAAGAGGATTGATAGGGATAAGATGCATATTAAGGCAGCCAAACTCTAGTTCAATAATGCGTTTCACTTCACTTAAGAAATTATTATCTGAGATGAAAGGGATGGTAGCGAATAGCTTCTTCTTTTCTACGTTGTAAGAGGGAGTTGGCTTAAAAATGTTTTTGAAAGCAGTCTGTTAATAATCTTATAAACCAAATTTTCTGGATAAGATTCTGCGAAAAGAAACTTACTAAAAAAAAAACTCTATTTCATTGTGAAAAAGTGACCAGCTTGAAGAGTATCGGATAGCCCTGTAAACCATATTGTAAATGGAATTCAATTTAAAAATTCTTAAAACAGTGTTACTATAAAAATTATTGGCAAGTCCGTGAACGATTTTTTCCTGTATACCGAACGTAACACGGACTTGCCAATAATTTTTATAGTACTGTTTTAAGAATTTTAATTGAAAGTTCCATTTACAATATGGTTTCTACAGGGCTATCCGATACTCTTCAAGCTGGTCACTTTTTCACAATGAAATAGAGTTTTTAGTAAGTTTCTTTCGCAGAACTCTTATCCGAAAATTTGGTTTAAAGATTATTAACAGACTGCTTTCAAAAACATTTTTTAAGCCAACTCCCTCTTACAACGTAGAAAAGAAGAAGCTATTCGCTACCATCCCTTTCATCTCGATAATAATTTCTTAAGTGAAGTGAAACGCATTATTGAACTAGAGTTTGGCTGCCTTAATATGCATCTTATCCCTATCAATCCTCTTAAGACTTGCACATTTTTCAACCACAAAGATAAAACTGCCGACCTTCATGAGATCCAACATTATTTACAAATTTAAGTGCCCGGGATGTCCCGGTATTTATGTTGGTTCCTGCCGAAGGTTGTTGCAGATGAGATATTGCAGTCACCTGGGTGGGATAATGTTTCAGAACGGGACAGAGAATTAGCAAACCTGAATTCTCTAATATTAGGAACCATGCGTCCATATTGCAGGATTCAAGTTGATAAGTAACATTTTTCTATTATTGGTGGTACAAGCCACAGTAACTACCTCACCACCCTTGAGTCTTTATACATTAAACGGCTGGTTCCGTCTTTAAACTCCCACGTATCTGCTGCTCCTCTATATCTAGCATAACTGAAGTCTTGGATGGGTCTGCAGTCTTGGTCATTCGTTCTTCCTTCTCCACTCTAACAGGTTGTTAGGCACTGGGTCTCTCTTTTACTTTTGACACATTCTTGTGATGGTTTTTTGGTTTTTTAAAAGTAATTTTAATTCTTAAGTTTTTCAATTTTTGATATTTTTATTTACTTTTTAATGTTATATAATATTTTTAATGAGTATGTTTTAATTTTACAGACTGAAGATGCACTGAGTATGTGCGAAACGTTTTTTGTAATAAACCATGGACTTTTTTATGTGTTTGATGGACCCTTGCTGATTGCCGATACAAATTATCTCGTCCCTGGAACCTTTTATTGATATATATTATATATATATATATGTATTTTATACATATATAAATATATTTGTAATGGTGTTCTTATATATATAGATATGTATATGTTATGTTATATTACTAGATATATTATATATATGCATTTAATTATATGCATTTATCTATAATATATATCTAATATGCATTTGTATATGCATTTGATTTATATATATATATATGATATAATATGTGTAATATATATCTATATATATATAATAGATGTATATATATCTATATATATATATATTAATTAACTTAACCTTTACCGATATTAAACTGTTTTAATAACTATGCTAAGTGTAATTTGTAATTAGTTACGAATCAAATCATAACAGGTATGAACATCTTTGTTAAAATTAAAGCAATTAATAGCTCTATTGAAGAATTAATGGGTCTTAAAGGGTTCTTATTTGATGTATCTTAAGTAAAATGAACATTTAACAAGGTTTACACCTTGAAACATAAAAGAAATATGTGTAATTGTAACTCCCCCAATCTTATCCCCCAGACATCACAGCACCCTATTCAATTTGCCTTGTAATTTCAAAATCTGACCGATAATATCAGCATCTACGATCCTAAATCTTGTATTGTCGGAGAGCATTTCATCACTTTATCTAATAATCAGACATTTTTATCAATACAACATCATTACCTATTTCTGGCTTAGTAATAACTATACTTTTATCCTTCTTAAGATTCTTTAAATGATGATTCTGTCTTTATTTACCTGACTATCCCTTACCTTTTTTCGATTAAAATTTTTAAGAGAACTATTTGCAACTATAGACATTTTGCTAAAAAGTAATGCGAAGGTTCCACCATCGTAAATGTCACTGTTTTTCTAAGTTGAGCACAGTTTCTTCAAACCTAAAAATACTTAAAGAAATTAACTTTTATGGAAATCAAGTCAAAATTTATTATAAGAAAGAGAACCTCCTTTTCCTCTTTTGTTAAATTTATGTTAGAAAGATTAAACTTTAATTTACTTCTGATCTATATTTATGTTACTGACATCAGCAGCAAAATTTTGTATAGCTTCCTGTTGTCTGTAAGCTTAATTTCATGCCATTTTTTTCTCAAACTGGAGTCCAGAATTGATGAGAAGCAACTGGAGTCCATAAAAGAAAGATCATTCCTCAAATAATTATCTAATGAAGAACAATTCTGCAAAGATTGCTTCTTTCAATCGTTTTCGTGCTTTCTCCTCAATCTAGTAATTTAAACTGCCAAGAGAGTATGTTTTTTTCTGATGGAAATCTCTAGAATAAACTTTAAATTTAATCAAATTGGGAACAGTAAGGTAGTCCAAGTAAGTGTTCGGCAACCGCATGTCCTCCTTAATCTTCTTGGATCTGTAACAAATCTTCTCAGCCTCTCTAAACAACCTAATTGTTGAATTGCCAGAACGTTTCAAAGCAGACTGGACAGTCTAATGGATATTTAAGCTGAGGACGAAGCAGTGATATTATAAAGTCTGTAAATATGAATTATGATAAGGAAAATGTACTAATGGCATAAGAGGAGTTAAAAAAGATGAAAAATGACTGGGATGGTAGCTTTGAATCCGTAAGAAACAATTATGATGACCATTTAAAACTAATGGATGACGTCATAGGCTTTTATAGAATTTACAGATAGAAAAACTAGTATAGCACATGAGCCTGTTCATTTCGTAAATCTTGAATTAGGTTTACCCAGATGATGTGAAAAAAAAAAAAAAATTGAAGTCTATCTGTAGATGTATTTTTCTAAGAAATTCGCTGGGACATATTCATTTTGTATTACAGCCGTTTTCCTTTCAAAGTAGAGTGCAATTTTTTGAGATCTAAAACTATCTTCTTTTTTTAATACATTCTTTATCGTATATCTATTTTCTTAGGAACTTTGGATTTCACCTGGTTCTCGAAGTGATAGATAACGACCCCTGGCAGTTAATGGGACCATCTGGTCGATGAATGGTCTGGGGGTTCGGAAAGGGGTCGATGGAACAGTCAGGAGGTCGAAAGGGGGTCGGTGAATGGTTTCTACAGGACCAATGAAGCCTCCGATTAAAAAATTCTCGTTAATAATTAGTAAAAATCTGATAATCAGACCTCATTATATTAAAAGAATTTATATTAATTTCTTGAATAAAAAAGAAAAAACAAAAAAAACACTTAGGTCAAATATCTTTTTACCAAAAATCTCAGAATATTCTACAGAGCTTGGTCACGGGAGAATTTTTCCCCAAGACGGTTGAAGATACATGAATACTACTACTATTCTATACATATGCACTGTTGTAGTCTTCTTGCCTGGAGACAGCGGTCGGAGAACGGTACTGTGTCATAGTTGACACGGTGGGTATGAACACTACTGACGTTTACGCTGCCTGGGAATTAGGGTAAGCCTGTCCTACCTGCTATTACATGATATTCCTTGTGTATATTGGGTCTTATTACTGATGAAGCCAGGTGTTGTGTTCCCACGTGGGGAGGCAATTGGAAGTGATGATTTCCATTTTTAGTGGTAAGGCACGATGGTATTGAAGAAAATCCCTGGTACTCAGTTCGTTTCTTTATTACTCATTACATCATGCCAGATTTCTCCCAGGCCTAGTCTCCTGGACTTGGTTAATTTACCTAGTCTTCAGATCTCCTGGACTATATAATAATGATGTATTAATAATTTGGTAAAATAGCCAAAATGAAGGGTGGACCGGATGACGTCCTTCTCAGTTCTCACACCTTCGAGAGCATTTGTGATCCTTACATGTTTTGCTAGTGCTACCAAAATGCAGACGAAAGATTCCAGGACAGCGCTTTCCATACTCAAGTGAAAGAAAATAAAACAAGAAAAGGGACTGGCTACCCAGCTACACACTCGACTCCCAACAAAAACAAAAACATTTACAGTTCCAATCACTATAAAGATATTATAGGAGGATGATGAATCAATTCCTAAATAACCAATAATAATTAAACGAATATTTTTTTCCCATTACAAAGCTTGCAACACTAGCGTGAGAGCATATCCGCCACCCTACCCATCCCACCAACACTTTTTCTGACACGCTCGCATATAGTACATAGTTCAGTGCACTCTAGGGCCCCAGTGTTGCCAGATCTACCGAAATTGCATGAGATCTACTGAAATTCTGATAGATCTCATGAAATCCCGAATCACTGCTGTAATCTACTGAATTTTGAAAGGATCTCCAGAAAATCTACAGAAATTATGTTTCCCGGGAGTTGAAAATCCATAAAACTAAATGAGAGAGAGAGAGAGAGAGAGAGAGAGAGAGAGAGAGAGAGAGAGAGAGAGACTGTTACTGGTCGGTCTTGCAATGCGTTTCTTACGTATACCACTGTTTATAAACAAGGCCCACCGGGCACTCCGAGAGAGAAGGCTACTCGATGTTTGTGCGATGTGTTTGACGTAAGCAAGGATGGTATGAGCTGCTAGCGCTGACTACGCTGCCAGACGAAAGAAATATAAAAAAATATCACCAAAATCGACCATTTTTGGTTTGCCAGTTATTAATTTACTTATTCTTCTTGTCTACACTAGTAAACCAAATAATACTTACTCGAAACACAAGTTATGATAATAAAAAAAAATACTGAACCAAAACAATTTATTTAGTTGTAATACAGTATAGTATACTGTGTACACCAAAGAACAAACATGTTTATCGTTAAAAAAAATACTTATACATTAGTAGTCAAAGTCCAAAAACCATGGTTCATTCTACTATATGTGAATTAAATAATTATCTCTTACATACAGCCATTATGTGGTAGTTACGTTTTCTAACATTCTCTTTTTAGTCAAAATTTTGTTGGCTATCACATAGTAAATTTTCCTGGGAATAACAATTATTCAATAAAACGCTAGTAGAAACCCATATTATTTTGTTTTTTTTTTTTCTGTACTATAGCCTTTATTACTTATTGAGTAGTATATTTATTATTTAACTTTTGACCTTTGAACGTTTACATTCATGATTGTCCACCAAATGTAAACTTTTGACATTCGGCATCCTGAGTTTGTAAAAACTAAATGAACAATATCTTTCTCAGAAGTGTAGGGAGATAATGCTTTTAATGACATCTATATCATGAGTTTTTCAAAGGGCTGAATGGTGCATAATGAATTTCGTTTTTCCAAATTATTTACATCAAAAGAGAACTGAGCGAACTTCGTTGTTCAATTATAACTTTCTGGCCAAGCCAATTTTTCTTATATATTTTAGCAAATTTACCGAAGCATACACGAAAAAAAGGGGGTTTGTTACTCTGAGATAGTTGGAGATACACTATAGACCGTTGTGGAGTGCTGGCAAAATAGGACATTACTTTCCTATTGATAACAGTATGATGTTACAATGCAAAACACAGTGTAACCTATTTTTTCTAAGCCTACAATTACTTTCTTCGTGTGCAGTGTAAAACATCAGTTTTTTTTTTTTTAAATATAGACTTTTTTTTTGAATATAAACTTTACCTGTTCAACATGAAATCAAATGCACTTGTTGCAGCTTCACTACTGTCAAAGGCTGAACTGGCAATAGTTGTACCTTTAAAATGAAAATATGGTTTTAAGTGAGTTTCATCCACCATCAGTGTCACCATTTTGCGTTATTGGGTAGTTGAGTCATTTTGTTCTGAAGCTGGGCAGACCTGTTAGGAAAGACACTCCAGATGGTACAATAACTTTAAGAGGAACTACTATATATATATATATATATATATATATATATATATATATATATAAAAATAATAATTATATTACCAGCTCTGATGAATAATCAAATTTATTCAGTCCATTAACTACAGCTGTTCAAATATGAATTTCAGAAAACGGCAAGTGTTTGAATGACTGTCCATCTAAAATTATTGTCAAAAAGGAAATGACTAGTTTTATAACAGCAATGCTATTGCAGTGTTGGAAATACATTCAGGAGTATTAGCTCTCTGGAGTTATTGAGTATCTGTTTAATGATATTCGTATCATGAACCTCTGTAGGAATCTTGAAATTTCTAAGTGACGTACTTCAGCGACATGAAAAATGCATGTACTGTGCAGTTAGCCTTAACTGTAGGTAGGGCATTGTGGCATAAAATGTGGTATTTCATTCAACTGGACTCAAGTTTTAACTGGAAGAAAAAACATGGTCTTTTAATATTTTTACGTGTATATATGATCACTGAAAAACCTAGTAATGCAATGAGGATAAGTTAGGTTAGGTTACTGTAATTTCTAATGTAGGCTCCTGTTTTGGACCTGTTACCCTTAGAATACTATGGCAGTCTAATTTTAAGCACCTTAACCCATCTACGACAAAAAGGTTTGTCCCTTACCTTTTACTACTGCCAACGGTAACTTGCCTATTTTCCTGTCGCTATACTGTACTCGAGTTGCGATAAACCTATAACTTCTATGTGTCTGCTAATTTAACTCTTGAGTACCTTGTCTGGAGGTTCTATCACACAGTTAGTATCATGGCTGCAACCTTCTTACCTGACACAGGCCTTGATCTTTACCACATCTAGGCTACAGCATGCTTTGCTAAATTTCATCTGGGATTTCTCTGCACTTGCAGTACGTAGGTTTACTCTTAATAGGTTTACTTGCTTGAAGTGTTTACCCTTTCTTTGCTTGTTGGTAACTCTTTTTATATGCTGCTTGCCTTGCCTGGCTACTTCTGCCATTATTAGTCTTGCCTATTATGACATTTAGGTTACTTTTTTCCAAAGCTTTGTAAGTCCTGAACTGGGAGTTGTTTGACAGAGGCTACTCTGGGAGTTGTTGGACACAGGCTACACTGGGTGTTGTTGGACACAGGCTACACTGGGTGTTGTTGGACACAGGCTACATTGGGTGTTGTTTGGCAATAGGCTACACTGGGTGTTGTTTGGGATAGGTGCGATGGTAATTGCTTCATAGCAATGAAAGATAAAGGAAAGGAGAACGCATTTTCGAGAAGTTCCCCCCCGGCAGCAAGAGGCGTTAGGCAATGTGTTGGAGGTGCCTGTTATCATGATGGTTCTAGAATCGGCAGGGGTGTTGTGGATCTCGTCGGGACGTGAGAAATTTCTCACGCCGCGATTTCTGATGCAATACCTCGTCTAGATTCATCTAAGAAATTCTAGCAAACTCGGGAACCTGTGACGCTCGCCGTAAGCTCAGCCCCCAGGATGCCGTATAAATACGATGGAGGAAGTAGGCGCAAACAGTGATCGTAGAGGGAAGAGATCGTAAAAGAGAGAGATCACCAGTTAGTAAGAGCCACAGATCAGATTATGAGTGAGAGATCAGCAGCAGTGATCGTCAGAGAGAGACTAGAGACGAAGGAACTGACGAAGTATCAATCGAAAGAAGATGTGGTTGGATATTGGTCTAGTCGTCTTCAGGAGTGGACGAATTATCTCGTGTTATCTCGGCGTCGAGCAGACTGCAGAGAAGAAAAGGTCCTGCTAGAGGTTTTGGGTAGTTCCTGCCTTTCAAGTAGACTAGTTTCTGCAATCAGGAGTCAAGAGGACGTCTGCAATTTGCCGCTCTACTTTTGGAGAAGCCATCGCTTTGAACTACTAAACCGACCCGCAAGTATTTGAATTGCCTCACTGTTCCCCCAGTTCATGCAGTGTAAGATTCTATCTTTTTATGTAAATAGGAGATACCATTCTGCATTTACCTTTGTTAGTAAGCTTGTAAATAAACCTTTGTTGTGTTAGTGTTTCTTTCTATATTCGTATCCCCAGTTTCAACTGTTGGTGTTGAAATATTTTTTTTTTATTATTTCATATCGAACCTGAAGCGGACCTCCCTCAGAGGCCGTAACATTGTGTCGACCCTTTCCAGGATATTTCGACACCGTAACATTGTCTCAGATCCGTAACAATAGGTTACACTGGGAGTTCTTTGACTTAGGCTAGCTTATGTATATCCGACTCTGATAAGTCTTGGTTTACACAAATCCCACCTAAAATTCACACTAGGATAAACCAGTCTTCTTTTATATTGCAAATGGCATTGTTGCTCCAAACTCCTACCTAAAATGCAGACTTTATATTGCAATCAAAAGTCATCTAGAGACAGAAGTCAAATACCTGTTGCAGTGAACTTATTACTGAGTTTATCTGCTTACCACAGTAAGTTCGTCCAATAAAGGACGCAAGATGTATCCATGGCTCAGTATCTCATAATACCATATAAATTTTAGGGTTCCAGTTCAATCCGTAAAACAATGGAACCACGATAAAACCTTGCGTCCAGTGATGAACGGGAAGGAAGCTCAAGAGTCGAGAGAGTGAGTCACCAGTCACATCCTTCAGACTACCAGGGTCGACATCATCACGTCATGACGTCACATCGAACTGTCCATCTCTCTCGGTGGTCTTGCTATAACCCCATTAAGCTCTTAGCAGTTAGCTAACTTGGCTTCATAGAAGCCATTACTACATAGTCATTGGTTATTACTATCAGGATAGTAACATATATAAAGCTTTTCCTCCATTTCATTAAATACATTTCATAAATATCTTAAGGTCATATATATATATAATATATATATATATATATATATATATATATATATATATATATATATATATATATATGTGTGTGTGTGTGTGTGTGTGTGTGTGTGTGTGTGTGTGTGTGTGTGTGTGTGTGTGTGTGTATCGAATTTTTTGCCTATATCTACTGAATTTCTGGTTGAATTTCTCCCGAAATTTCTTCTGCACCCTCTGGCAACACTGCTCTCAACTCCCGTAAGTTCATCCCTACTGAACTGATTCTTGTGAATTGCATTAAAACTTGTTATTATAATGGCTGCTAAGGGAATACCGACAGTATTCTCAGGAATAATTGAACTCTTGTTCTTTCCCACCATTATCCCACATTAAATGGTCGGTGCCTGATGTGCCTTTTCACTTCCTTCTATCAAAGACATCATTGTTCATGGTAAGGGGTTTTCACGACCGCATGCCCTTGCTGTCATCAACCACAGATATTGGCGGTGGGTCTCGCCTTTAACTATAAAGGCCACTTGCAGGCAGCAGTTTTCACAGTTACTATTGGCGGTGGACCTTGCCTTTTACTCAAAAGTAAGGCTGCAAGGCAGAAGCTGTCATTTTAGTCGCATTTTACGACACGCAGGACCTACGGTGGTAGTATTCTTGCATCTACCACAGGGTCATCTCAGGAATATTTGAAATATGGATTCGTTACTTCATTGATCAATGACTCCATGTCATTGTGTCTCTCGTGTGAAAAGACTTTCAGTCATGAATGCCATGAACCAGTAAAGATGAAGACCACCTTGAAAGGGTTCACTCTGATAAGAAAAAACAAAGACCTGGACTATTTGAAGACACTAAAAGGAAAATTCAAAGGTCCTTTCGCATATCAAGAATTTTTCAAAGCACTAGCCAATGCTGATACACGGAAGGAGGTTTGAAAGCCTCGTACAACATCTCCCTCATGATAGTAACTAAGAGGAAAGGTGCACACTACAGTGAGGAAATTATACTTCCACCCATGACAGAAGTTATAGAAACTGCTCTAAAAATACATTTGCCATTAAGTAATGGTACAGTGCATTTAAGAATTCCTGAAATGGCAGACGATGTAGAAAAAAACCTTGGTATCAGAACTTCGGGGAATAATAATTATCTCTACAACTTGATGAGTCAACTTGTGGCAGCTCCAATCTTCTCAGGACCTATTTGAGGTATTAAAGTCAACGTCAAAAGGATATTATTGATGAGATTTTGTTTGCCAAATATCTCACAACTAATGCAAAAGGTGAGACAATTTTAGAATGCATGCAGCAGTATTTTGAAAGGCACAATATACCTCAAAATAATGTTACTGCACTGGCTACAGATCGTGCATCAGCGATGGTGGGTCGGTACAGAGGATTTGCAATCCTACTCAGACAGAAAATTATTGGTACCATACTCTGCATTGCACAAACAACATCTGGTAAGCCAAGAAACTCAGTGATGGGCTGCATGATGCCTTGAAAATGTGCAGCAGGACAATTAACAAAATCAAAGCACATCCACTTAACTCACAATTGTTTGCACTGCTGTCCAAAGAGAATGGAGACAGTACATGTAATTGCTCGTGCACATTGAGGTAAGGTGGATATCTAAGGGACACAGCTTGCAAAGACTTGTTGATTTATACAAGGTAAATTTTTCAATTCCTGGCAGACGTGCACTCCTCTTTATGTGAAGAGTTGAAAAAAATGCAAAAATTCCCTCTTCTATTCTTAAATTTAATGAGACACAAAACGGCTGCAGGGTAAACATGTACCACCATTCAGACCATGATAGTTTTACTGGGATTCCAAGGCAACCATTGCTTGTTTTGAGCTTCACTGTCTCGTAGAGATTTCAGTATTTTCCAAACTTACAACAGATACAAAGTGAAAGCATTTCTGATGGGGACCTATAAATTTCCATGATTCATCTGGAGAATTTAATTCAATAGTTTAAAGTTCGCTTTGAAGACCTGAAAAAATGAAAATGCCAGAATGGATCCTAACTCCATTTGATGTTGAAATAAGGTATGCAGGCATTGCTTCACACCTTGAGGAGGAAGTCATTGACCTGACTGTGGACCTGGAAGCAAGTCCCTTGTTCAGAAGAAAAGGTTTTCATGAATTTTGGATCAAGGAGAAGACGTTGCTAAATATCCTCTGCTTTGTGCAGTGGTTGAGCTATTTTTACTTGCTTTCTCAAGTTCTTACATGGTTGAAGTCATGCAAACGCAGTCTTAACTAAGCAGAGGAGCAGATTGATTCTAGAAGAACGAGATGAATTGCGGCTGAAGCTCACCAACCTGCAACCTGATATCAGTATCCTTGTTGAGTTCCATCAGGCATATCCTTCACATTAATGTGGTCAAGAGTGGAAGAATAAAATTGTATGTTGAGAAAATGGTATATTACACTGAGAACCAAGATGTTATACCTTTTTTTCATACTAAATGCAGGCTACTGGTTGATAGAAAATTCGAAACTTCATTGGGGTTTGCAGATTGAGATAATAATAATAATAATAGTTGTAATAATTATTAGATTATATGAAAATGAAGATATATGAGAATCAGGCACTGAAAGAGAAACTGGAGCAGGAAATCTAAAAGCGTTATCGTAAATAATAAATGGGAAATATCAATAGATAAAAAAAAAAGGTAAGGAATGTTGAAGTTTTGGAAATGACATTTAAAATCTACAACAAAAACCTATAATTACTAAAAAAGTAAATATTTAATAAAATACGTTAATAAAATTTAAATAGCTTCTCTTACTCCTTGACAGCGAAGAACTACTAGCTCGTAAACCTGCTTCTGAACAAGCAAGCCAAAGAGACTAAAAGAACATAATAAATAAAGAGACAAACAAACATGCCCATATGTAGACAACTGCCAAAGGAGTTTTAAGATTTTTAATCAGAAAAAATTAGATCAATATCGCTCACTCAGGTCGTTCATGGTAAAAATCATATCAGTGACAAATGGAGATAGCAGTATCAAATCAGGATAAAGAGTTTTATCTTGAGACTTAATGTACCTCAACTTAAATAATTAGGTTGGTATGAGTTGAAAATTGACTGAATCAGTGGTATTGAATCCCTTGCATCGAGATTTCAAGAAAATAATTTTGCTAATTAAAACGTTTTGCAGAAGTCGCCACATAGATTTTCCCTCTTTAATTAATTGTCGAACTATCTCGATGTTGCGGGATGTGTGTATATAATATATATATATATATATATATATATATATATATCTATATATATAGATATATATATATATATATATATACATATATATATATAATATATATATATATATATATATATCTATATATATATATATATATATCATATATACATATATATATGTATATATATATATATATATATATATATCTATATATATATCTATATATATATATATATCTATATTGATATATATGTATATATTATATATAATATATATATACTATATCTATATATATCTATATATATATATATATATATATATCTATATATATATATATATCTATGTCTGTATATACATACATACATCATATCTACATTTATATATATATATAAAATTTGTTTTTTTGAAGAAAATAATCTTTCATCCATTGCATAAATTTTCTTATTGATGATTTTTTTTTCTTTAAATACATTCATTATATGAAGCAGAGAGAAGATTAAATGTTCTAATCTCTGAATAACAACATTAAATCTCTCTCTCTCTCTCTCTCTCTCTCTCTCTCTCTCTCTCTCTCTCTCTCTCTCTCTCTCTCACAAATGAAGTTTCGTATGTTAAGCTATAATGCTTTTGCTCTGTACAAGAATAATAAATTTTAAAAGATATATGGAACGTGCTTGAGTAAATTTGGATGTATATCCCGTCTTATCAAGTTTCTTCTTTTTTTCTTAATAAATTAGGGGAGTAAAGTCTCAGGAACTGTGTGCTGGAATACGTGGGAGGTGATAAGGGTAAAGGATGCTGACGCCTGAAGTGTTGTAGGAGGTGTGTGGGACTCCCCTGAACCCTGACCCATCCCCAAACCCCCCACCCAGCTCCTTAAAAAGATCAACACAATGAGGTGGCCCATCTTCTTCATCAGACAGCCAACCACTAGTTATCCATTTTCTTGACTGCCTTCTGCAGAAAACGGCTCTTTCCATATTTGAAAAAATTTGTGTGCTGTTAGATTGGTCGAGAAAGGACACGTATATTAATTTTCAATTATAAGTACTTTACATCTTTAACTTCTTGACTGATACTGACTTGAAGATTCTGCCTCACGGAGAGAAAATTTAGCTAAGGAAATAGTATGCATATAATGGAATATTTAATAGAGAATGAAGAACGCGGGGTAAACAAAAAAAAAGAAAGAAAAAACACTGGGTGCTGAAGTCAAAATAGGAAAGTTAAATGAAGTAAAAAAAATTAATAGGAGATGTCTGGAAGACCGGAGGATGATGCTTTTGAAGTCGTACACTCAAGAAGTAGTATTAGTCCTGCAGTTGACAACAAAAGAACAAAAAGATGAAAATGCATTTCAAATGGATGGGGAGAGTCAAATAAAATATACAAACCAAAAGAAAAAAAGACAAAACTTTGGGCGAAAAAGTGAATACTACTTAAAAGTACGAATGAATTAAGTGGGAGATGGAAAGCATTGGGATGGAATCATTATGGAGATTATTTGACCAGGAAATAAAATTACGCCATTACCTAACAAGGTACTGGACAAAATATGAGAGGCGGAAAAAACACCTAATACCTAGGAACTGGAACTCATAACAAAGGAATTAAAGAAAGATGACATACTTGAACATGATAACTATCAAAACAATGCATTTAAGCTGGAGAAACAGTTAAATGATTGAAGTTGAACAAGCTTATTTTTAAAATCCCCTTTTTGATGAATTCTGTGGACTACGAGGCAGCGTTCACAGACCATTGATCTTTAAGGTGACGTCTTTATATCATTTCCATTAAGTATGTTAGATAATTAATGTATCCGTGACTGAAGAACCTGCAATATTATTGTTACCCGAGTCGTTTCTTTTCAGTAAATAGTCAGGAAAATGTTGTTAAAACACCAAGGTCTCTCATTAGCAGACTGCCACATACAATCTAATACCAATCATGGCTTAGCATAATGTACAGGGCAGATTATTATTGATTTGGCACAAGAAATTATATGATGTTACATTGTTGCAAAACACCATTGGTCCCTTATTTTTTTTTTTTAAAATCTATATTGGTCCTATTTCAAACTTCATGAAGAGACAACACAGATATATCTAAGTGCAAAGAGTGCCTGCCGTTTGCAGAAGGATATATGCTTCTGTATAATTACGTCAACCTTATTCATTCCAATCAGTCGATATTTTAGTATTAGTCAAATGTAAATAACTACAAATGTTATGAACCCAGAAAGCTATTTTCTGTCAAATGATGGATTTTTTTTTAGATTAATGAACTTTGTCTTCCCTTGGTGATTTAAGTAAGTTGCAAGCGCACCTGGAAAGTCTCAGTAGCAATCAGAGAGCTACCACCCTTGTAACATTACAGTCCTAATTACTTCATATTCTTAGATTATACCAGGAACACACAATGGTCAATGTCCCTCTCTAAATTACCATCCCCTGTTCTGATGAAAGAAATTCATAATTTGTATCTGAGTACTTGCTAACCCTGATGTTCTATTATAGTTTAGTTAAGTAAAGTGTCACTATTATGTAACTGATAATGGTTGTTAATTTTTCTTTGTTTGCACACAATACTTGCCAAGAAATTTTGTATTTAGTTTGAAATTATTCATTGTTAGGAAACCTCATTTTTCCTTTGAAGTATCTGTTACACTCTGTGATCCATCATCATTTGCCATCCTTAGCAACATCTTTGGCCTCAGCTTGATAGACATACTGGTAGGAAATGCTAAGTTTTTGATATTTTTGTGCATTGGTTCTCCATTATTACATCTCCTTGCATGAGTTATTACATAGAAAGGTCCTTCTGTTCTAACTTCGTCTTGCTTCCTACAGGAGCCAGTGATAAACGAGAAAAATAGACCCATGCTGATCCCAGCAAGAAGCACAGCCGCTCTCAAGTACCATAACGGTACTCCTCTACTATTATACATCTGAGACCCATCTGGAGTGCAGGAGTAAGTGAATGGCAATCTACTCCTCTTTATGTAATTAAGTTTGGTAAATGAGCAGATTTCTCTTCCCAGATTGCTTTATTGGACTCTAGACACGAGGTCAATAAGTTTGTTTACTGTAGGACTAATTTCTTTGGCTTATGATATCTCAATACAGTCCAGCAGGGAGCATAAGCTTATTCAAAGGCATTATGACATTTTGCAATTGAAAATATTCAGCTTAGTTCATTTGTGCTTCATTACATCTTTGCCTTTCTTTGGTTACATTTCTGTTACGTGGTATGCTCGAATATTTCATTAGAATTTGCTCAAGTTATTATTTGAGGATAAATTCGCCCTTCCTGGAAAATAATTTCTTATTACAGTTTTTCCGTTACACACATGAATAAAATTTAGCCTAAATTAGCCATGATTTATTTGTAGCATACGAACTTAAAATTTATATATATATATATATCTCTCTCTCTCTCTCTCTCTCTCTCTCTCTCTCTCTCTCTCTCTCTCTCTCTCTCTCTCTCTTTATTGTACTCATTATCAACCCTAGAAATATTTCTCGTTTTCTTGGCAAAAGTTGAAGAATTGCCTACGAAATTTTATTGGAAAAATAAAAGCGCATAAACTTTTTTCACACTTATCTCTAGAAGCTAACTAAATGTGTATAAGTGTCCTATTTTCTTGATATTTTCATTGTCTTTGGGAATACATTTCTGAACATGCTTCATGCTTATATATATTTATTTTATAAAATGTAAGTTTATAGATTAATTTTAATAAGTTTACGTTAAAGATCTACCCAGCCAACCCCAACCGGGGTTCCGTGAACGATCACCTGGGGTTCCGTGAGAATTCATGTTTTATTTAATTATTTCTTATTTATATGTCGTTTTTGTTGTTAAAGAAGCCGTGAGAAATCACAGGACTATAATTTGTTTTATTAAAACATACCGTGCGAGATTTTTTTCCCTCAGTTTTACTAAAGATAAGAATTACAAATGCTTACTTATATATATATATATATTATATATATATATATATATATATATATATATATATATATATATATATATATATATATATATATATATTATATATATATATATATATATATATATATATATATATATATATATATATATATATATATATATATATATATATATCTATATATATATATATATATATATATATATATATTATATATATATATATATATATATATATATATATATATATATATATATATATATATATATATATATATATATATATATATATATATATATATATATATATATATATATATATATATATATATATATATATATATATATATATATATATACGTATATTATATATATATATATATATATATATATATATATATATATATATATAGGATATATATATATATACTATATATATATATATATATATATATATATATATATATATATATATATATATATATATATATATATATATATATATATATATATATATATATATATTATAATATATACTGGGGTTCCTTGGGATACGAAAAATTGTATCAGGGGTTCCTCAAACTGACAAAGGTTAGGTACAACTGATCTACCCTCTCTTCTCGAATGAAACAACCGTTTTGTTTCCCAACCACTACATGCAACCATGAATGCTGTTGGAGCTCGGGGCAAGTTGCTGTTTTAACTAGAAGTAATGACATAGATTTGCTAAATTTAAGGAGTGAAAGACTGTTTGCTAATACAGTTCTACAACAAATAAACGGGAAAAAGGCAAATCGAATGCGTGATAACTGCGTATCACAAAAACAATCTGCAAGAGTAAGTCTCAAATAGTAACTACACTAAATTTTCCTACATATTCGTGCACATCACATAATGTTATACATAATAAGAAATCTACTAAAAAGTTGTATATCACACATATATGATGAATCCTGATTGATAGGCATGGGATGACTTAATGATTTAAGAATGAAATATAAATATTTCCAGAATTCCCTCTTCAATAATTCAGTCAGAATTCATCATATCTGTATGATGTATAGCCTTCTTTTAGTGCAGTTGTTGTTTTTTGAAATTAAAACAGTTATGAAAGACCTTGCTTCTTGAGAAGCCTTATCCTTTAGCAACCTCGTAATTGGATTTGTATTTCTCTTTTACTTGATCATTTTCGTTTTCTTGTTTATTTACTTGGCGAAATTAATTCATAAAGTCAGTTACTGTCGTGTTATTCTTAATGTTTTCCCTTCCTTCATTATTTCCATTTTCACGAATGAAAACTGACCTTTTTTACAACTTCCTTGAAAGTTCACATAACATCGCATATCTTCTGTGCTTATTGTCTTAACTGTAGATTATTCAGTTATTTACACTATTGTTCGATTGTCTCATTGATGTTTCTATCTTCTAGCTATCAGCTTGGTCGCCTTGACTGACCGCTCTTTCACTGATGGTTGGTTTTGAATTTTGAATTGTTTGTAGAAGGACTGTGCATATCAATGTCACTCGGTTTGACAAGCGATTACCCTGTCCAAACTAAGAAAATCCATATTCCTCCTCCCCCTTTCATGCTAGGCGAAGGATGTCGAAAAAGAGAATTTTTCTGTTCGTTGTTCGTATCCGTTATTTTATCATATTTTCTTCCCTTCCCATTCCTATACCTTTTTGGCAGATCGGCCTTCCCCTTCCACTTCTTTTCAGCGTTATGGTTCATTTCAATGCAGCACAGTGTTCAAACGTCAGTCCGTTTCTCTCCCTCCTGGCCCCCGACACCCACTCCATCTGCTGAAAAGTAGATAGTAAAAACAGGTACACTACTTGTCTTGTAGAAAGCTTATTAACTTTCTTGTCTCATCCTACTCATTTTGTTTATCAAGGCTACGCTCAAATTCGGAAATCTTACCACATTTTCGGCTGGTAATTCTTTGGCGTACCCTATAAAATAATCATTATTATTTTTACTCAAGTAATGACATTGTTATATTTTATGCTTTTCATTTGACCTCCTTTATTGGTAACATCAACGAGGTAATTATTCCATTTTCATTTCCTATATTCATATATGAAAATTATTACATACAGGAAACTAGCTCTTGCTATAAAACCCGACTTTTAGAAAAATGTTCTAAAAATCATGGAAAAACTAATATTGTCTTATGTTTCCTCCACCTTTCAAACAATTAAGAAACTCTCATGTGCAGTATTTGTGAAATAAAGTTGCAGTAAGTCTTTAGTATATTACCTTCCATTGGCAATAAATCTATTTGAATTATTATCAGAAAGTGTTAAAAAAATCTTGTTGTATCTAAGGTTTGTTTATTATATATCTAATAAGATATAAAAATAGTTCTTAAACTCGGAGGGTGATAAAGTAATCATAGTAAATCCGTGATAAATGTTTAATTTTATAACCCAGTACTAGACTTATTTTAGAACCCAATGCTAAATGGTTGTATGGTGTCTATCGATAGAGCAAAGAATTTTCCTGGGGAGGAGATTGGGAGCGTCCGACCACAGAGATAGAACCTATTCTCTTAGAAGTTGATGTTTTGTAAACTGATGGATGGTCCACTAGGATCAAATCACAACTCTAGCAGTGGGCTCCGGTACCAGCCACATCTACACAAACATAAACTCTCATGTTCAGGTTACTAATGGACATATAATGGGGTTCTTCCATTTACTCCAGTATTTTTACACGCGACAGCTGTTTCATCAACCTATACGTAATGATGTTATCAAGCGTACTGTTACAAATATGAACCTGCATGCGTTTTGTGACGTCATGAGGACGGGTGGGTAGTACAGTTGCCAAAGACCTAGTTTTAAGTATTGACAAAGGACTATAGTGAAAAATAAAATAAGACAAATAAATAAATATATTAACAACATAAATTATATCCCAAGTTGAAAATAAGTTATTATATACACATTATACATAAATGTGTATTAATTACACGTTTAATTTACTGAATGTCATTGTGCGCTCCTGTCCGCGTGTGGTGGTCTTGTTCTACGCGGTTGAAGGGCTGCCTCCTACACGAGGGCAAGGATCTTTCTGCCTTGCGTTGGATGTTAAGGTTGGGGCGTTGCATGGCGATGCAGACTGCTTGTGTATTATTTTGGTGTTGTGAGAAGTTCTTGAAACGATGCTTTTTTATTGTGGGTATCTACAAAGTGCTGGTGAATGGCGCCTTGGTTTCTATGGGCCTGCATGCATCGTTTCAGTGTAGTGGTTGATTGTCCGATAAAGCATTTTTGGGGGGACTGACATTGCTCGTCAGCACAGACAAACTTGTATACTATATCAGATTCAACCTCTTTCTCCGTCGATGTGGCCGTACTATTTTTCATTATTAGTGAGGCCGTAAGGTTTGACTTGCAGTAAATTCTTGGTGTTATTTTGTTATATGTTGCTGCGGGGGGGGGGCGTTCCTCCTCCAAGTTCGCAGTATACCAAGGACGGCTCTCCTTTCATCTTCGTGGTGTTTGTTGTATGATATCTGATGGTATATCACTATTTCTTTGTCTCTATCTTGTGTGTTGTCCCTCGGGATCGGGTTATAAAAATCCTCTAATCTCTTTTTGACCACTTGCTGGATCATGTCATCTGGGTAGCCGTTATTTGTGAGCAGCTGTTGAACTCTGCTAATTTCCTAGTTTGTCGCTTTCCATGTTGAACAGTGTGTTATGACGCGTTTTATGTAAGCATTTACCACAGATCGTTTATATGCATCAGACTTTAAACATCTCCCAGCATCTGTCTTTTTAGTGTATACGGTGGTATTGTATTTGTTGTTTTTTTTGGGGTCACAAGTACGTCCAAGAAAAGGAGCATTTTCTCAAATTTTTTCTGCCGCAAAATTTAATGCAGAGTTTGCTCGGAGTTTATTTATTAATTCATCTACGTCATACATATATATATATATATATATATTATAATATACTATATATATATATATATATAGATATATATTATATATATATGACATAGATGAATTGATAAATAAACTCCAAGCAAATTCTGCATTAAATTTTATTTATATATATATATATATATATATATATATATATATATATATATATATATATATATATATATGTATGTATATATATATATGATATATATATATATATATATATATATATATATATATATATATAATTATATATCTATCTATATATATATATATATATATAGACGTTAGTAAAGCTTCCTCTTACGCAGTAGACAGTAATTACTAAGCTTCGTTACGAGACACTGGAAAACTTACTTTTTTTTCTTTCAAATAGAGTCACGGGCTTTTAAAACAGTATCATTTAAATGTAAATCAAGAAGTACAAACAAAAGTGATCCCGAATGATTACTATCATACTCTAAAGATTAAGCCTGATGCCCCAAAATTGTATGGACTCTTATATACTCTATTCAGCAACAGTAGACGTAAGGTGCTAAGAAGGAACAATTAGAAGATGTAGCATCATTGGCATATGCAATCAATTTGCTCTCCAGAATACAACATTACCTTGAGGATCACCTGAATTAACGTAAATAAAGTTACTATACTAGTTATATTCACTGACCATGCTTGCCTCAGCAGCATCATCAAAAGCATCCTGCAATATTATAGTACATCACAAGTACCAAAGGGTAATGAAACTCAATGGGTAATGCTGGTAGTAGGTTAATGTCTTCAGCTAACCTATAAAAGTGCAACTTCTCAAAACTTAGTTAAAAGAGGAGTAAATGAACGTGGCCTATATTCAAATAGGCATGAGGATATAATTAGTCCGTTTGGTATTACAGCAATGTTTCCTTTTCTCTAAACGAAAGTAAAGTTTGTAGGTCCCACTATCTTTCCGAAAAAAGTAGTAATATAAGGAGAAATGAATCAGCAGTCTTTTTTGAAAAGATGGAAAGACCCTGTTAGAGTTTATACTGACGTAACTGCCAGGCTCAATAAGCAAAGGTTTGATTTCTTTCTCTAGATCTATAAACGCCCATTGAAAACAACCTAAACCCTGGAAAGAATGAATGAGATTGTATTATAAATTATTTTAGAATTTTCTTATTCCCAAAATGAGTAAAGTTGTCCAATGAAATATGCATAGTATCATTGTAGGCTGAAAATCAATAAATAAAGAAACGCCTTTTTTGTTTAATGTTTTATAAGAGAAAAATTAGATCTCCCAAATGACAGACTGATTGAACACAAACTTGGTTTAGATTTTATTGCCAATATCTATAACAGAAATACATATTTCTTACGAACTTAACCTTTTTCCCATAGGAAAAATAATATGATTGGTAATGATTTTCTGTTTAATTTGCTATAATAAGTAAGTCACAACACTGACCTGAGTATTTGCGATATTTTACTGGTGTTTCATCAACTACAATAGCAAAGGTTTTGAAGATGTGCTATATTTATGGCAGGAGATATCAGAATCTTGTAATATCTTATTTTTGCATGTATAGAGCATAATTCGATAATTACTCAATTCACTTCCTATGTTCTAATTGAAAAAAATCACTCCAAGCTCTCTGGATAAGATCTAAATGGGTGTTTGAAAAAGAGTGCAAGTCCCTATAGATAACACGAATGGTAAAAAAAACCGCTTTAAAAAATCTCATTTACCTTAAAAACGAGTTGAAATAAGCAAAATAATACGAAAATATTATCATCTTTTGAAATAAACTGTGATGAATATATCAAATTAAAATAACAAAGGGAATATAATACTGAAAATCCTTTGTTATTCTGGCGTTCAGTTTTGTTACCCTTGCAAATACATTCTGCAATGTTACCCTTGACATTAGCCACATTCGAGGTTTCTTGTTAATCATGGTATCAAAACTAGGGCATATAAAGGGGATGCAGCATCGTCAACAGAATAAAGGATTAAGTGAAAGGAAGATTGATGTACTAGATGATACCTTTACGAACTGATACACTAACATTGGGTTAATGTAATGTGGGACAATAATTAAATATTATATTCGCTTTTAACGGTGTGAAGAAAAAAAACAAGAGAGCGCACGTGTACAGACTCAAAAAATGCGGGTACTTACCAATGACACATTCACACACACATATATATATCTATCTATCTATCTATCTATCTATCTATCTATCTATATATATATATATATACTATATATATATATATATATATATATATATATATATATATATATATATATATATATAATATATATACATATATATATAATAAGAATAAACGGAGCCCATACTAAACCATTTTATTAAATGGAATTCTGTTTTCAACAGAAACTATTCCAGATATGTAAGTATATATTATATATATTAATATATATATATATATATATATATATATATATATTATATATATATATATATATATATATATATATATATATATATCTATATATAATATTAATAATGGAGCCCATAAAAAAAACCATTTTATTAAATGGAATTCTGTTTCAACAGAAACTATTCCAGATATGTATGTATGTATGTATATATATATATATAATATATATATATATATATATATATATATATATATATATATATATATATATATAATATATATATATATAATCTATATATATATATATATATACATATATATATCTATATTATATATATATATATATATATATATATATATATATATATATATATATATATATATATTATATATATATATATATATATATATATATATATATATATATATATATATGTAAGACATAGGGTTTTGATTAATGATATATTGTTCGTGCGTTCTCTGTGACCTATGGAATGTGGAGAACAGTGCAGGAGTGACGACCTGAGAGTAGCTGATCAATGAGTTTCTAGGGGGTGGCGTGAGATAAAAGTGCTTAATTCAGGAAGTCAATGTACGACAGTTTATGAACTCTTCTCAAAGTGCCTTTGGGAAACTGGTTGTAGCCAGTAATATGAGGCGTTGTCGAAGTGTGCCATTCGTATGTGCGTTTGCGCCTCTTCTATTCATAATGTATCACTAGCCAAGTCTATAGGAAGACTTGCACAGACATTCGTGGGGAAGGCAAAGCCACGATGGCGGGTGCCAAAGTGTTTTTTATTTATCAGTGAGTGATTATTCCGGTTGAAAATTAAGGACGGTTATCTGGAATACCGGGGGACAAAAGAGTTCCCAGCGGGGTGTGGACTTTTGGGTGACTTGACAATGAGTTGTTTCTGAGTTAGTCTGTAAGACTGGATTACTTAGTTAATTGATTTAGTTATTCTTGTAAATAAACGTTATGTTATGATGCAACTCTCTCATTTTCATTACCTGTTAGAATGGAGAGAGAGAGAGAGAGAGAGTGACGAGAGAGAGAAGAGAGAGAGGGATTACTGGATTCCTTGGAGAGGAGAGAGAGAAGAGAGGAGGAGAGAGGAGAGAGAGCCTGTGTGTGTAATGGAGTAATGGGGTCTGCCTTCCCGTTTCATGTCCACGCTTACCTTATGAATACTGGGGTTCTTCCCCCATGTTACAGTGGTGTCAGCGGTTAAGAGGGGATATGAAAGCTTTTTTTTTTCTTTTCTATGCCTAGGAACGCCATGTAGAGATGGGTGGCCAGTTAGGAATAAAAGGAGTAGAGAAAATATCCGTCCGTGGGATGGGGGGTGGGGATGAGAAAGAAAAATTTCTATTAGGGTCATCAAATTTGCCCGTACCGAGATTCTTCAGGGCGGGAGAGTCGTGAGAGCAACTCAGTTTGGTTTGTAAGTGAGTGTTGCCAGGTGTCTTCTCGCCAATCGCGTTTGTATTGTGCGACGAGATTTACGTATCTTACGCGAATTCAGAGTTCCTTTTTTGTTCCCATTATGGAGTGGTGAGTGTTAAACTATTGTTTTGAAGGAGAGGGTTTTTGTTTAAATATTTCAGGGAAATGGGATTGGTTCCAGAGGTCAACAATTTTTTCTTGTCTTTGCCCCATAGTGACGTGTTTTTTTCTTTATTTGCAGTGTTTGTAATAGACGTATGCATTCATCTTTGTTTAAAACATAGGAGTGTATTTTTCTATGCATGTGAACTGTGCTTGGATAATCATATCTGGCTTAGTGACACAGAGCGGCCACAATTTTACGGGCTCAGCACATTGCAAGGGGAGTATGGCCTGCCTCGTAGGGATTGTCGCATGGAAGGTACCACTAGCCTCCCTCGAGAGATAGTGCAGGGGAGGGCATTGCGAGATGGGTACTAGTGTATACCTTGGGAAGGGGTCCTCAGACACTGTTCAAGGTGAGATGGGGGATACTGCTGGTATGCCTCGGGCTGTTCTGCCGCTTTACTGAGGGTGTTCTCACGGGGGGTAGACATTTTTTTTCTCAGTGTGTGAACTCCCCCTTTTCCTTTTTTTTTCTTTGTGTTGGGGTATGGCTCTGGCCTGACATTGAATGCTAACGATATCAGCTGATTGATTAGTTGATGAAGTGAAATGCCCGTAGAGTCTTTTTTTTTTTTTTTTGTTTTTTTTTTTTTTTTTTTTTTAATTTTTTCTCTCTCTTGGACGAAGACAAAAGGAAATAAAAAGAGATTTTTCTTTTCCGAAAATGAGGGGAAAAGATAGTTAACATGCACGGGATGTGTTATATGTTTCTTTGTGCCTTGAAAGACACAAATATAAGGGGGATACACAGATTATTTTTTTTTATTGTGTTGGAGAAATTACTTTGAAATGCCGATGATTGGTGTTATATCTGTGTTGTGCAATGGTGTGTATGTCATGGTGTTGCATGCTGGAGAAATTGTATGTCATAGGATTCAGCAATACTAGTGTATGCTATTTGAATTTCTCCCTTACTTGAAATTTTTGCAAGAGAAATTATTGCTATGAAGAGTTATTATTGATTATTATTATTATTAATTAATAATTATATACTTGAGATGTGTCATGGGGAGGTTTTTATTAAGTATAATTATCATACGGAGACTTGTTTTACGAGAGAGTTTGGGATATTTCATGGGAGATTAGTTGATAATTATTACAGATAATTATTCAGGGATAATTATTACGATGAATTAATGGGAGAAGTCTTGTGTTAATTATTTGTTGAGTTTTTGTAACTTTGGAGAATATTTTCAGTGATTCACGGGGATGAGTTTTGCTGAATCTTGATGAATCTGACTGAATCGTGGTGAATTGTGTTGAAACTTGCTGAATCTTGCTGATCTTTTGCTGAATTTTTGGAGAATGGACAAGCATTAACATTGGTGATATTTTTTGTACTGATACTGATGATTTGAGGATAGCAATTTTTTTTTTTTTTTTTTTTTTTGGTGATTTTGTGATAGTGATATTTCTGATACTGATTTTTTATATACTAATATGTGGGCGTTTTAATGCTGTCAAGGGAGGTGAAATCTTTTGTGATTATGGGAAGAACTAACAACACATTGTTTTAGTTTTTTTTTCTTTTTTTTTAGGAGTTCAGCAGATAATTGCTTGACATTTAGTGAGTAACGGGAGATAGTGAACAGTGCCGTTGATTTTTCTTTTCTCCTTTTTTGGAAATTAGCCATCGCTGACACAAGTTTTTTTACCAAGGGTGAATTTGAATTTATTTTTTTCTCTCCAGTTAGTGTGAATATTATCTCAGTTCATGACTTAGAGTCATTTAAGAGAACGTGTTCGTGTTTTAGCTATTTGATGCTATAGAGAAATATATGGGAGAATTTTTGCACGTTTGAATGGATACGTAGTGGCACTACATTTCTTCTCTGGATATTTGTGTTCCAGAAATTGTGAGTTTTCTTGCACAATACATTAGTTGTATTTGTGACAACTTTGTGAGAGATAGGAAACTTGGTTAAGTTTTCTAATGGCTATGTCGTAGTGCATATGGAGAAGTCTTGGCTAAGACACTGTGAGTTGGGAGTTCTGTTATAATGACTTGTGGCACATTTAGTGATTTTTTTCTAGAATTTTCTAGACAGTTTTATTTGCCTGTAGTTTTTGCCCTTTTTTAGCAGTTATGCTAAATGGAGTGAGTTTTTATAGTTTTTTACTATAACATTGAGTTATTCTTTGGAGAATTGGAGTTAGAATTGAGATATAATTGAGATATATTATTTTGGAGAGATAATTGGAGGTATATATTATTTTGGAGTTATGATTTGAGATATAATATATGGGAGATATATTTTTGGCCATTTTTGATATTTGCCAATGTGATGAGAGCTATGTTTAGTTCAATTATTTTGCAGCCATCTTTGTTGCAAATGGAGACACATATTTGGAGATTATGGGGCAATATTTGTGAGTATGTGAGTTAGTTGCCCATGAGCGCACATTTTTTGTTTGGAGATATATTTTTTGGAGCCTTGTTTTGTTCCACATGGAGTTATTGGGGAAATAGAGGTAAATATTTTGTATTTGCCGAAATAGAGGTGATTATTCTCTATTCCTGGAGTGTGTGCTTTTTTTACTGACATGTGGCTATTAGAGAAATAAGAGAATAAATATAGGGGTTGGTTATTAACCAAATGGAGGAAATATTTTTATAACCGGAGTGGTGTTATTATTGATATGGTGTCTCATAATGGAGTTGGTATTAATCTTGGGCGGGTGACCCTTTTTTTTGTGGTTATGGAGTTTTTTTGAGCAAAGAGAAGATTTCTGTGGTTCTCTTTTTTGATTTCTTCGTGACTAATTAGAGAGAAGTGGCATTACTGCATACGAGTCCTATGGAGATGTGTGTGCTTATTTTTTATGTTCACAAGGTGTGTTATTCTTGGAGAAATATAATTTGGGAAAAGTCATGTTGAGAGAATAGTCTTCGAGACAAATTTTGTGCACATTAGTCATATCCTGGAGTTAATTCTGTGAAATGTGTCAGTTAGACCTTTTTTTCTTGAGAATCATGAGTTTTCCAAACTTATGTGTCTGACTAGACAATTTTTGCGCTGTTTGAGCATGCGTCCGCAGGCGATTTTTCTGCTGACAGGCGATGTGATGAGCCGTGTGATGAGCGCTGTGCTGTTCCTTTTCTTCTGATGGTGATAGATCAGAATTTTTGCAATATCTGGAAATGTTGGCTATAGCATTTCACGAAAGCGCATGTGTAAGAGTTTGCTCTCTGGCAAATTCCGGGGCTTTACATGGAGCATTTCTTGGGAAAAACGCGGGTGTTATGCATATATACATGTATTATGTATTTTGTGATTGGGGAAATCTACTTGTGATTATCCTTTTTTTTATTGTTTTTCTTCCTTTTCCTATGAGAGATATGATTTGGGGATTGAGCTTAAGTAGCATTTCTTTTTTGGACGGGAGATTTGATTTTACCGGGAGGTGTAATTTTTCGAGGGTTGTTACTTAAGTAATGGGAGTGTGACATTAAGTCTCATTGTGATTAGTTATTGAGCAGTAAAGGGGTTTTTGCTGTTAA
>NC_061095.1:35095343-35107843 GCF_015104395.2 Macrobrachium nipponense | reverse complement strand
CTCAAGGATTTGCTAACTTTGCCTGCTTTCCATAATTTCTTTACTGGCTAGCATAATTATCCACTGAATTTTCCTCAAAAGGGTTGCCCATTTCTTTGATTGCTTTTGCTAGATTCTCAACCATTTCAGGAAACCTTTTCTGCATCGTTTCATTTTCATCATGATGTTTATCCTCAGATTTTGGATCAGCATCATTTCTAATCTCAAAGTCAGGTGGCTTACTTCAGGACCAGTCACTGTCCACATTCTGAGAGCCTCTGCATCTTCAAATAGGCCGATGGCTCCTCCACCCTATCTCCATTCATATAAACATTATTCTCTTCATGCGCTTGGTCTATAGCCATGGTCAACAAAGACAGAGTGATTTTATGATAATGAAATTTCCTTTTGTGAATTCATGAAATGTGTCTTTTAGAGAGCCTCTATGTCTCTCAAATGAATTGAAAGCCACCTGGCATAATGTACATGGTCCAGGGTATAGAAGAAAGGAATGAGTTCCTACAGCATGTCTTTGTACAAATTGAAATTAGACTCCCGTTATGATCTGATCAAAACGAACATCAGAAGTACTAGCTGAAGCACAAGATTCCAAAAGTAGAATTATAGAGACACTGACTCTCATTTTCTGATTCAGCTTTCACAACATAGTTCACTTTCTTTTGCTTCCTGGATGTATGCCATATAGGTGGCTTTGTGCAGCTGATATAAACTGCAAGCTGTCACTTGGTGGGCTAGAGATGTCTTCATCACATGTGACATAGAGATAAACGAATCTGCTGTTCGAGGAGTAGCTTTTTTGCTTCTGCAAGAGCACCAGTCCGACGACTGTCTTTCAAGAGATCACCAAGAATTTTGAATGCTGCCATTTCTAAATGCAGCCCTCAAAGTATGATAGCCATATTTTTATACTGCAATGGACATTCCCATTGGATCTGCTTGGCAATTGCAAATAGTGGCTGATCATCCACTAGAACTAGGGCTTGGCCAAGATTGAGAAACTTTGTGGTTGCTCTTGCAATATCTATGTCATGTTTCATCATTGTAGCTGAATGAGTTGCCTCTTGTAAAAGAGACATTAATGATAAACTGATTTCAAAGGGGACCTGTGTCTTCTGAGAAGCACGATGTGCTGCATAAGATTTGGACACAGATTTTTCACTCCTGTCCGACAGACTGACTTTCTGAACCCATTCATACTAAAGAAAGCATAACTTGTTGGTGTCCTACACCTCCACTGGATGAAGGGAGGGGATTCTCATTTTTAAAGTGAGCAGGGGTTATATTCATGTAATATTCAGGAAGAGAAGGTTCTTTTTTTACTTTGTTACATTTTGGATGATTTAAGCCAAGTTTCTGTCCTCACCCTTTTCAGCATTGCTCGGATATTGAAACAAAGATACGCCTGTCCCATGGAAGGATGTTTGTGTTGTTGTGGCACTTGGATTATGGTCCTGATTGTCAACAGCGCGAGTTATAAAGAACTCTTTTCTTAGTGTAGTGGGACAAACTACCTTTTCCTTCACAGCCCTTGCCGCAACTGCTTCTCCCAGCCCTTTAATCGGTACCAGAATCCTATCATAGCTGATGCTGATTCCATGTTGATGAAATGTAAGAAATTATTGAAGCTCTCTGGTCTTTGCAAAGACCAGGAGACAAAGGTGTATTGGAAATGGAGGTTCTCTTGACTTGGAAGGTCTGGTAAATGTTGAAGATTCTGGCATCTTCTGGCATTTGAAGTTCAAAAGTTTTGCTAAAGCTAAATCAGTAGATGATGTTCCATATGTAATTGGGATATTATATCACCACTGTTTTGCAGCACACACAAATTCAAACAAACTTGGTGGTACAGACTCTCTTCCAGTATCTGCTGTTACTGTTAAGGTTCTGCTAAATTCTTTCTCATGTTCAAGCATCTGCTTCCTCAATACCTTGGCTGTTTTGAACACAATTAGTGCATCATTGTAGTTACATGCCCTGGCTGGGATTTCTCCCACTTTCACCTTGTAGACAAGCCAAATCTCTCTTCCTGTTTTGAAGGCCTCCAGTTCTGGACAAGTATCTGTTCTTTCAACCATGTTCGGTGCACGAAGGAAGCATCAACATTTAACTGTTCCAATCTTTCTTTGTACAAATCATAAAGTCCTACCATCATAAAATAGCTTCACCCATCAGTAGTCAATTGCTTTTCTCTTATGTACATCTGCCACTCAGCAAAAGCATATGCAGATGTCTGTTGTCTACTACACATAATCACCTCCAATTTTCTGGGAACTTATCAAGGCTCTTTCCCTGTTGTACACGTCTATCAGACAAGATATATATGGTCCTGGGAAACAATATCTCCAGCACTAAGGTTGACCAGAAATTTCTCATCTAGTAGGTTCATGGCACATTGTTGTAGCTTTTTTTTGCGGCCAATCATAAATCTTTATTGGGGCTGGTTTGTCACGTATAAAGCAGATTCCTTCTTTTTTCAGTTTTAGATTCTTCTGCATCTTCTTCACCTACCTTCTGGCCACTACATGTGAATTTTGCTGATGGGATATCATTTTCTTTTGTCCTACACAATGACTTCCTTCTCATTTCTAGTTTTGTGGTTTTGAACTTCAGCATACATGATTCATGATATGTAGCCTTGTTATTTTCAAAGGCCTGCAGAATTCCCTCACCTTCATCAAACCTTTGGGAATAAAATTCAGGAAAGTTTGTAACAAGAGTAACATAGCCAGCACCAGATTCATCCAGTAGTCTTTCACGTGTGTATGCATGGCAGATGCAACAAAGCTTTCAGTTGGTTGTACTATCTCCCTCCAGGAAATGCACCGACTTCCAAGGTTGCTTTTGTTCTATAGGCTAAGGGTTTATCCTTTTACCATCTATACAACATATAAGTACTTTCAGACATAGGATATAACTAGGCTCAGATATGCCATAATCCTACCCCTAGCACAACCATTCATCCAATGCTATTTAATTCCCTTATGATCTGCACACCTTCTGGATGACTTAAGCCCCATCTTCCTTGGCTCAGCTCTCCAATGCTGGCACACCCTGTCAGTTCAGATGCAAATGTTTAACTTTGAACTGGGGCTATCTAAGCAGCATTTGGGAAGCTAATGACGAATATCCCATTGTTATATTGAGTTGATTAACAATTTTTTTTATATGAGGAGGAAAATGAATTAAGTGGTGTTTAATTGATTTCTAACATACAAAAAATAAACTGATGAAGTTGAAGTTAACTCAAATCCATGTATTACCTTTTACCTCGTATATGAACTCAAGTACCAATTTTGGCCTTTTAGGTAGAGATTTTGACATAGTGATGGCCATCTGGGATATTTCGAGTCAAAGAATTTTTGTATCTAAGTATCTAAAGGCTTGCTTTCATTATTTTAACATAAACTGGGAGTGACTGAAGAATTCAAACGTAATTAATCAATTAAATGTCAATATTCAAATATCCAACGGAAGCCATTCTGAAAACCTGCTGGCCATCTTATAATATGGCAAAATTTTGTGTGGCCAGAGATTGATGATGAGACAGAACGTTTCATCACCAGGCTTATATCACCATTTGCACTTTGTCCCTATTATTTTGAAGTTACCCACTTGGAGTCCTTTTAGCAAAAATGTACATGGACTACGTCGAAAAAACAACTTTTGTTAGTTATCTAAAACCACACATGTTTGCAAGGTATATTGGGGATATTTTCATGAATGAAGGATATAATTAAACCAGAAGATTAAAAGAAGAATTTAAGAATTCCTCCATAATTTCAACATAAAATTCAGCAGAGAGAAAACTCTTTTTGTCCCTGATAACATTATAATGCAAAAAGAGCAATGTTCACTATCAAAATCTACAAGAAAGAAACAAATGCCTACATTAAAAGAGCTAAAACCCACTGCTCCATAGATTTGCAAGTCTTCATCTTCTATAGCTGATGATGTTGAACTTAGTTTAGTGAAGGTGGGTGTGGTACATTGAAACACAGTTCATGTTTGCCATGAAGACTTCTTTCCCTTTCCATGAAAGGCAGAAACTATGTCACACCCACTAAATCCATGGGAAAAGGGAAGGACTGAGGCTATTATTCCCATGGCTTGTGCAATTTCATGGATAGGAATCCACCTCATGTCTTTTCCTCTTCTGAATTTAATGCATAGTGTGTCCAAACCAATTTTTTCCATTCTAGATGCTTCTGTGGTGACAACGACAGTACAGAAATACTTATGATTGCACTTGGGATATCTTCATGCTTTGCAACATATGCAGGATGCAAAAGGATCTAATATCTGCCTCTTTGTCAGTGCAGCCTTGCAGGTCAGCAGTGACCTTCAGCTTTGCTACAAAAGTGCAGCATCCCCTTTGGTGACAATAATGCATGTTGTATCATTTGCTTAAGATGAACCGATTGTGTTTGCCAAATATGCATATAGTTCAGTTTTGTTCTGGTCATTCCTGAGGAAGCTGGCCCAATTGCTAGGAGTTTGTACAGTGCTAATCACTTTGCAGTGAACTCCTGTGCCTCTATTTTGTCTTGTTTGTGCTTTAATAATGCCTGCCCTATACACATCAAATACAATGTGTGCTTGTTTGTACCTCTGTATGTGCATCTGACCTGGACAGGATTTCATCTTTTGCATAAGACTCAAATGTAGACCCTTTGGTTGGTATCAGAGCATTTACAAGATCTGCAGCATCCAACATGATAATATCAGTGGTAGGCTCTTGGTCATGGATGTCTGATGCCTGCTGTTCTAGCAGTGGCAGCAGCTGTGACTTGGTGCCCTGATGCATCTGCCCATGCTGTGCCAGTGATGGTGGGCAATTTTGATTTTCGTGTTGAAAGAATTCATTTAAGTCACACTGTCTGCTCTGGCATGATATGAAAAGGCGTGAGAATAGATTACGGTCTTCATGTATGGTATGCAGTAACTGTTTGCCCTTGTATTCTGTAGCACACATTTTGCAACTGAATAATAAAATTTGTTCTTGGGCACTGGCTTGTAGAATTTGCTGGGTGTCTTGAGTCTCTCAATAAAGTTTGTGAATTGTGTCTGTCTGAGGCTTTCCATAGATCTCAAGGATTTGCTAACTTTGCTTACTTTCATATTTTCATTACTGGCTAGCATAAATATCCACTGAATTTTCCTCAAAAGGGTTGCCCATTTCTTTGATTGCTTTTGCTAGATTCTCAACCATTTCAGGAAACCTTTTCTGCATCGTTTCATTTTGGATCAGTATCATTTCTAATCTCAAAGTCAGGTGGCTTACTTCAGGACCAGTCACTGTCCACATTCTGAGAGCCTCTGCATCTTCAAATAGGCCGATGGCTCCTCCACCCCATCTCCATTCATATAAACATTATTCTACTCATGTGCTTGGTCTATAGCCATGGTAAAAAAAGACAGAGTGATTTTATGAGAATGAAATTTGCTTTTGTGAATTCATCAAATGTGTCTTTTAGAGAGCCTCTATGTCTCTCAAATGAATTGAAAGCCACCTGGCATAATGTACATGGTCCAGGGTATAGAAGAAAGGAATGAGTTCCTACAGCATGTCTTTGTACAAATTGAAATTAGACTCCCGTTATGATCTGATCAAAACGAACATCAGAAGTACTAGCTGAAGCACTCCAAAAGTAGAATTGTAGAGACACTGACTCTCATTTTCTGATCCAGCTTTCACAACGTAGTTCACTTTCTTCTGCTTCCTGGATGTATGCCATATAGGTGGCTTTGTGCAGCTGATATAAACTGCAAGCTGTCACTTGGTGGGCTAGAGATGTCTTCATCACATGTGACGTAGAGATAAACGAATCTTCTGTTCCAGGAGTAGCTTTTTTGCTTCTGCAAGAGCACCAGTCCGACGACTGTCTTTCAAGAGATCACCAAGAATTTTGAATGCTGCCATTTCTAAATGCAGCCCTCAAAATATGATAGCCATATTTTTATACTGCAATGGACATTCCCATTGGATCTGCTTGGCAATTGCAAATAGTGGCTGATCATCCACTAGAACTAGGGCTTGGCCAAGATTGAGAAACTTTGTGGTTGCTCTTGCAATATCTATGTCATGTTTCATCATTGTAGCTGAATGAGTTGCCTCTTGTAAAAGAGACAACATTGATGACAAACTGATTTCAAAGGGGGCCTGTGTCTTCGGAGAAGCACAATGTGCTGCATAAGATATGGACACAGAATTTTCATTCCTGTCCGACAGACTGACTTTCTGAACCCATTCATACTAAAGAAAGCATAACTTGTTGGTGTCCTACACCTCCACTGGATGAAGGGAGGGGATTCTCATTTTTAAAGTGAGCAGGGGTTATATTCATGTAATATTCAGGAAGAGAAGGTTCTTTTTTTACTTTGTTACATTTTGGATGATTTAAGCCAAGTTTCTGTCCTCACCCTTTTCAGCATTGCTCGGATATTGAAACAAAGATACGCCTGTCCCATGGAAGGATGTTTGTGTTGTTGTGGCACTTGGATTATGGTCCAGATTGTCAACAGGACGAGTTATAAAGAACTCTTTTCTTAGTGTAGTGGGACAAACTACCTTTTCCTTCACAGCCCTTGCAGCAACTGCTTCTCCCAGCCCTTTAATCGGTTCCAGAACCCTATCGTAGTTGATGCTGATTCCATGTTGATGAAATGTATGAAATTATTGAAGCTCTCTGGTTTTTGCAAAGACCAGGAGACAAAGGTGTATTGGAAATGGAGGTTCTCTTGACTTGGAAGGTCTGGTAAATGTTGAAGATGCTGGCATCTTCTGACATTTGAAGTTCAAAAGTTTTGCTAAAGCTAAATCAGTAGATGATGTTCCATATGTAATTGGGATATTATTTCACCACCATTTTGTAGCACACACAAATTCAAACAAACTTGGTGGTACAGACTCTCTTCCAGTATCTGCTGTTACTGTTAAGGTTCTGCTAAATTCTTTCTCATGTTCAAGCATCTGCTTCCCCAATACCTTGGCTGTTTTGACCACAATTAGTGCATCATAGTAGTTACATGCCCTGGCTGGGATTTCTCCCACTTTCACGTGTGTACGCTTGGCAGATGCAACAAAGGTTCCTGTTGGTTGTACTATCTTCCTTCAAGAAATACATAGACTTCCAAGATTGCTTTTGTTCTATAGGCTAAGGGTTTATCCTTTTACCATCTATACAACATATAAGTGTTTTCAGATATAGGATATAACTAGGCTCAGATATGTCATAATCCTACCCTTAGCACAACCATTCATCCAATGCTATTTAATTCCCTTATGATCTGCACACCTTCTGGATGACTTAAGCCCCATCTTCCTTTGCTCTGATATCCCATGCTGCCACATCCTGTCAGTTCAGATGCAAATGTTTAACGTTGAACTGGGGCTCTCTAAGCAGCATTTAGGAAGCTAATGACGAATATCTATCATTAGTTAGGACTGAACCCAAAGCTGAGTGTCACAGCTATAGTGCAACCAGTGTGCCACTGTTATATTGAGTTTATTAAAAAAAAAATTTATATGAGATGAAAATGAATTAAGTGGGGTTTAATTGATTTCTAACATACAAAAAATTAACTGAAGAAGTTGAAGTTAACTGAAATCCATGTATTACCTTTTACCTCGTATATGAACTCAAGTAACAATTTTGGCCTTTTAGGTAGAGATTTTGACATAGTGATGGCTAACTGGGATATTTCGAGGCAAAACATTTATGTATCTAAGTATCAAAAGGCTTGCTTTCAATATTTTAACATAAACTGGGAGCGACTGAGGAATTCAAACGTAAATAATCAATTAAATGTCAATATTCAAATATCCAACAGAAGCTGTTCTGAAAACCTGCTGGCCATCTTATAAAATGGCAAAATTTTGTGTGGCCAGAGATTGAGGATGAGACAGAAGGTCTCATCATCAGGCTTATATCACCATTTGCACTTTGTTCCTATAATTTTGAAGTTACCCACTCCACTAATAGGAAGAATGGTAGGGCAATGAGATGGTATAGCAATGGGGTTGGCACTTGGAGTCCTTTTAGCAAAAATGTACATGGACTACGTCGAAAAAACAACTTTTGTTAGTTATCAAAACCACACATGTTTGCAAGGTATATTGGTGATATTTTCATGAATGAAGGATATAATTAAACCAGAAAATTAAAAGAAGAATTTAAGAATTCCTCCATAATTTCAACATAGAATTCAGTAGAGAGAAAACTCTTTTTGTCCCTGATAACATTATAATGCAAAAATAGCAATGTTCAACATCAAAATCTACAAGAAAGAAACAAATGCCTACATTAAAAGAGCTAAAACCCACTGCTCCATGCTGAGCGAGACCCACCTTGAAACTGAGAGTCAAACAACTCTTGACAAATAGCGGGTTTTAAGATAAACTGATTGAATAAGTTACAAGAATCGAACAAGTCTACAACAAAAAAAAATCCCCTTTGTTTAACATATATGAAGATTTATTGATTCCGAGGTAGAGTGAATTAGATATTAAAGGTCACTTGTAGCTCGATGTATATATGAATCATGGTAATGTGATATGACTCATATAATGGCTATGTGTGGACAAAAGCACTACAACGTTACTGAGGTTGAGGTGGGTTAATGCCAACTCCAAAAAACGAATACCTGCGGGCGACTGGATTTGTAGTTGAGAGGCAGTGTAAAGTTATATCCTCTTGCGGTGGCTGTGCGGTCTAAGGCTACACGGTGCGTCCTGAATTTGTTGGTCTGATGGTTCACGCCGTGAGCCGACGAATTTCTTATCGACTGAAAGATTCCCTTTCGGTTAACATATATGATAATACATTAATTCCGAGGTAGAGTGAATCAGATATTAAAGGACATTTGTAGTTCTATGTATGTATATGAATCAAGGTAATGTGATATATATATATATATATATATATATTATATATATATATATATGTATATATATATATATATATATATATATATATATATATATATATATATATATATATATATATATATATATATATATATATATATATATATATATATATATATATCTATGGGGACCGATATAATTGTTCTGTTACTACAGAAACCCATCTAATAAACAGAGCCCAAAAAAACACCAAAAAATATCGAGCGAAAGGTGGTATTTATACTAAGAGGTCCATCCACAGGTGAGGCAATTTAGGTCACTCCCGCTGATAATCTTACTTTAATCTTCTTAAGCGTTGGTTGAATGAAAACCTTTTCGATCAAATATGAATCCCATGCTCCCTTTGAGATGTTCATTACCTGCTCGTGTTTAATAAAGGGCGATTCCATCATTTGACTCTTGTACCACCAGTTGCTGCTATAAATTATATGTGACAAATTCCAGTTTATTCTATGGTTATGTTCATTTATATGGTTGAAAATAGCCAAGTTCTGTTGTCCATACCTAACTGACCGTTTAAGTTGTATTAATCTCTGGGGAAGTGATTTTCCTGTAAATCCCATGTAAGATTGGTCACAATCCAGGCATGGGATTTCGTAAATGCCTGTGTCCTTGAGGGATGTCTCTTGCTGGACGTTAATCAGGGATTTGGCTAAGGTGTTTGTGTAAGTAAATGCAAAAGGGTTAGATTTTCCGAGGGTTTGGGTCATCGTCTTAATCCTGTCCAGGTGTGGAGTTTTTATATTATTGCTGGGTGTCTCTGGTCTTGTCTTGAGGGGGTCGGTAGAAAATTACATTTGGTTTGTGAATTGCTTTCTCAATTATATGGTCAGGATACCTTAAAGATGAAAGCAGCTTACGAATTAGTTCAAATTCTTTTTCCAGGAAATCTGGGGAACAAATTCGAAAGGCTCTTAAGAATAGGTTGCTGGCTACGCCTATCTTGATAGGAACGTCTTGATAGCTGAAGTAGTGAATGTATGAAAGTGAAAACGTTGGTCTTCTGTACATGGTAAATTTGCATTCTGTCGTGTATCTGATTATTAAAACATCAAGAAAAGGAATTTTTTGTCTGTTTCTCATTCAACTTTAAATTTGATGTCGGCACTAATGCGTTTAATTTTGAAAGGAATTCATTAAAATTGCCCCATCTATTATCCCAAAAGGTTAGAACATCACCTACATATCTCATCCACATGTTTTTGGGTTTTATTGCATTTATATATATATATATATATATATATATATATATATATATATATATATATATATATATATATATATATATATATATATATATATATATATATATATATATATATATATAAATGAGTGACATTCACAGTAATCTAAAAATGTGCTAGGAAGATAAAAAGACCCATAAAATTCTATATCAAGTCAATAAAGAAACCACTCGGTTCCTTACTTATACCTCCATATATAATAATAATATGAGAGATATCCCTTTATAACACTAAAAGATGTGCAACTAACATTCAATATGAGCCTTATGGTAACTTATTTAATAGTAACCCTCGAAAACATTGGAAAAGAGAGTAGAATAACATGAGGTTCTGTAAGATGCCTTCACGTGAACGTGGGAATTTTCGTACATCTTTCTGAGAACCGTCATTTTATTACACCCGCAGGGTTGAAGGTGATGCTAATGATTTTAATGGTAATGAAATTACATAATCATTGATATACAAGAGCGAAAAAACACCATATTCCGAAATCTGAATTCGACTCTTCCAATCTAAATTCAATTATCACTTTTAATTTCTCTCGGGACAGATGACGGCAATTGAGTTATTCTCATAAAATCCTATTTTCACCGAATCTCAGGCGCTGACAGCGTTCTAAAAACGCTGATGTAATTACTGCTGGAATTCGTTCCTCGACAAACGAAGCAAATTACTACAGAAACAACAATTGCTTTGACTTACTGGATATTGTAATACAAGGATGCAGTTCCTTGTGGTTGTTATTTTCCCACCATTGAAAACATCTAAGTACAGAATGTATCAACGTTAGTTGGTGTATGTAGTTATGAAATCTCAAAATTAATGAATATCCACTTAAAATTTTTAGTTATTAACAATGATCATTTATCATTAAAAACGCATCATTACCTAAGTTTAATAGTTAACTGTTTCTTTTTTTTCTCATGGACGGTATCTGAAATATATAAGGTAATTAATTAATTGTTATATTTCATTAAAATTCCAATCCAGTTACTAAGTAATGTAATATCTAACAAAACAGTTTATAAAGAATTGTATAGCCCATTTTATATAAGTATTTTTGAATTTAGATAGTAATGAAATGTATATTTCAACAAGACGTAATTTTCGCATATAGAGACGTTACACACGCACACACATACAGACATACACACACACACACACGCACACACACACACACACACACACACACACACACATATATATATATATATATATATATATATATATATATATATATATATATATATATGTGTGTGTGTGTGTGTGTGTGTGTGTGTGTCTGTGTGTGTGTGCGTGTGTAACGTCTCTATATGCGAATAATTACGTCTTGTTGAAATGTACATTTCATTACTATCTAATTTCAAAAATACTTATATAAAATGGACTATAAAAAATCCCTAATAAACTCTTGTTAGATTAATACATTATTTAGTAACTGGACTGGAATTTTAATGAAATATAACAATTAATTAATTACCTTTTTATATTTCAGATACCGTCCATCAGAAATGCCGTGAGGAGAAATGCCAAAAACACTCCTGTAAGAGATATGCCATTTTTAGTTCGTTAGCGGCATTTGGTCAACGGCGGATAGGAGCTCCAGAAAAACCGAGACTGAATGCCGTATTTAGTACGCTAATGGTTATATATATTATTAGGGCAGCATTTTTGCCGAAATGTCCATCCTTCCATTGTACATACCTTTTCTATATATATCCAAAATGTAGAGTAGATTGCGACCTTTCTGCCAATGTATATATCTCCTAAATAGACATTCATTCCGTCCACACAGCCTCCTTATACATATCTGTTTCTGATTAGTAAACCAGTACGAGTTTCCCCTTGTCTCAGTTCAGTCCTCACAACTGGTGACCTCCCAGATTAGGACAGGTAGCAGCCTCGGCCACTCACCCCAGAATAACCATTAGCAGACTAAAAACGGTATTCAGTCTCGGTTTTTCTGGATCTCCTATCTTCCGTCGACCAAATGCCACTAACGGACTAAAAATGGCACATCCCTTACAGGAGTGTTTTGACATTTCTCCTCACAGTTTGGCCTGCCATTATCAATTACTATCGACCGTAGGCACAAGTGAGATGTCGGACCTGGAGACCTCCAACCAAGAATGGGAGCTTACTGCAGACCTCCCATGTGGATCCTCAATGCCATGGACCATGCCCTGATCCAACTGCGTCCTGATCCTCGCCCTTGCAAGCAGCCGCCACGCACCTGCAGCCCCACCTCATCACACCCCACTCCATCAAACTGCCACCCTTCTCTCGGCAGAACATTGCAGCCTGGCTCCACCACACAGAGATCCAGTTTC
>NC_061095.1:35091816-35094843 GCF_015104395.2 Macrobrachium nipponense | reverse complement strand
TCTTGGCATTATTTTCGATTATTTCGAAGATAATTATATTGGGCGTCCAATGGCAAACAATCGTAGAAGAAGACCTAGATTTTTGCTATCTAAGTGGAACGTTTTTAGCAGATTTCTGTTGGATCTCCTGCCAACAAATGATGCCGTAGGAGGTTGCCACAACGCTTGCCAAGGCATGGTATACTTTGTAGTCATTTGACAGTTTGACTCTTACTAGAGGCTTTAAGAAAGGAAGAGAGCCTACAATATTACATTATGAATGGTTATTCATTGTAGAATTTATGGTTTTACTTCTAGAATAAATTTGTTCATTGTAACGTTTAATTTTTTTTTACAGTAATAAAAGTATATTTTTAGCATACTTCTATTACCTAACTCTTTCTAGTAAAGTTTTATTACTATCAATTTCTATGAAAATGTCTTTAAAAACCAGTAGGGCGCACTTGCAAACCGTCAAGTTAAACCATTAAAGGTCTAACATAATTTGAATGTGAATTTATATCTTGAAAATAAATCTTATATGTGATGAAAGTTATAATGTTTTGTCTACAGAAAGTATTTTTCTTTCATCTTCAATGCATTTGGAGATATTAGCATTTGAATAGCGTTAGGGCCGGACTGTGGGGAAAATTGTAATGCAATAATGAAAACATCATTTAGATGCGAATTTATAATACTTTAAAGATAACTTACATATGTGATGAAATTTAAAGATGTAATGTTTTATCTGCTAAAAGAAGTTTTCCTTTACCTTTAATACCTTTGGAGATATTAGCAATTGAATAGCTTTATTGCAGGACCGTTCCCGACTGCCAGCAATGCAATAAATAAAATATGATTTAAATATGAATTTCTGATATTTGCGAAATAAACCTTATATGGGGTACATTTTATCTTTAATACTTTTGGAGATATCATTTGAGTAGCGCTAGGGCAGTGCTGAGCAGATCGTCAGAAATAGTCATTGGAATATCATTTAAATTCGAATTTATGATATTATAAAAATAAATCTTATATGGGATGAAATTGAAATAAGTAAAGTTTTATCTGCCGAAAGAATTTTTCTTTTATCTTCGCTTCTTTTAGAGATAGCACTTGAATGGTGTTAGGGCCGGGGGTGCCAGGCTGTCAAAAATGAGCCCGTTTCCAGTAAGACTTTGCTTCACTCATAAACAGAGGTTCGCTAAAACTGACATCGCCCTATAGGAATCTCTTAAAATGCCATAATTTATCATATGCTCAAAATGTGATTTTTCTCTGAATTTGACTTCGTTAATTTGATATCACTCACATAACTGGACACACAGCCGTCCTCTGCTGATGAAACCAGATAAAGGTCGAGTGGTAAATCTCAACAGGGCGTGGCTTGTCCTTGTCCATGCCCCTTGATAACCCTACTCTGGAAGTCTTATTCCCCAATGTCGGATCAGTGCCTTTTCAGCACTTTGCATTCATTCTGATGGCCTGTAAGGTAAGCTGTACTATATCGTCCTCGCCCCACAATACGGGTCATGGACCAGTGCCCTCAATCCTCTTGACGATTTTTAGCTTCTTCTGAAGGGTCAGTACCTTCATGCCATATCAGGAGATGAGACCATGAACAAAAATATACAGTACTATGATGGAAAAAAACAGCAGCAGCAGGGTGGCAGGATACACCCTGCAAATATATAATGATTTTTGACTATTACTGAGAAATGATGAGCGATTGGACATAGCAATGGGGCACACGTTAGAGTTTGCACTGTGGTGTCTTCACAAGCAGCCAATGAGAGAACAAAGTACCTGCGGAATAGTCATGACACAACTCTTTGAGCCCAATGAAGGTGATAAACTATGGAACATTATAAATGAATTCGTTGCTGTCACGAAAGCTCCTAAGCAGAAGAGTGCTCTCACAACCCTACTTGTTCTACTCTCCTGCCCTTCTGCCCTCGACCCACGGACGCGTGATTAACCTGGGCTGTCTCCCAATGACATCCTATATCAGTGTGCTATATGAACTAACGACAGTGTTATCACCACGTCTTTATGTCCGTGAAAGCGTTGCAAACCAGAGGTTTTTATTTACTGAGTGTATTCACTTACATACTGTATTGTGGTGTGCTGCATTTGCATGAGGATACTACCGAATTACAGATAGTGCATTTAGTGATAATGGAGGGTCTACACTATCATCTACCTACATATATATATATATAATATATATATATATATATATATATATATATATATATATATAGTATATATATATATATATATATATATATAATATATATATATATACTATATATATAGATATATATCACATAGATAAATGCTAAAAAACAAGACAGTTAACATGAAAAGATATGATAGAATATGTCCATTGAATCGAGAATTGTAATCATAACCCCTGTTTAAATTATAACACATGGTTACGATATTATTAACATTGAAAAAGAAACCCACAAATTCAATTTGTAACTTGTTTACTTCTAAGTATTTACATTAAGTTTTACTCCACACTGTGGAGTAAAACTTAATGTAAATACTTAGAAGTAAACAAGTTACAAATTGAATTTGTGGGTTTCTTTTTCAATCTTCAGAAGAAAACTGAAAGAAGTTTTTGTTTGATTATTAACATTATTATTATTGTTATTTTATCTAAGTCATCCTGTGCGACTGGTTGGTTTTTTATTGTGTGAGGTTCGTGGTTGCACCATCTCTCCTTAGGCGTCTATTACTCTTTTCACTATGTGCGCTGTTTCTAATAGCACAATCTTCTGCGTCTTATCCTTTAGAGACATTTAATATTCACATGAAGTATTTTAAGGGGTCTGCTAAACTGGCAGTAGTGGACAGTACCAATTCCAGGTATTCACCTCCTCGTAGGGAATGATTTGGCTGAAAGTGAAGTAGAAATTGATAATTTATGCCCAATTCTGTCTCCCGAATGTGACTGGTGAAGGTTGTGATTGTGCAAATAATTTATATAACCCTGTCTTAGTAGTAACCCGATCTAGAGCTCAGGAAAGTCGACAGACA
>NC_061095.1:35079316-35081816 GCF_015104395.2 Macrobrachium nipponense | reverse complement strand
ATCTGCCATTTATGCGGGCTTTCTTTGTAAACTTATTTTCATATTTATATCAGTTTGCTTAGTCAAAAGGCCATGCAGTGGTACTACCTTGTTTCACTTTCCTTCTTGGTCTTTACCTTTATTTACTCTCTTCTCTCTCTCTCTCTCTCTCTCTCTCTCTCTCTCTCTATATATATATATATATATATATATATACATATATATATATATATATATATATATATATATATATAAGTGTGTCTGTTTTTGTGTATGCATGTTTTGTATATCCATATTAAAGAAAACGATCTTAGAAATTCTTTCAACGAAAGCCTACAGTAAAGGAAATAAACAATGGAAATTATAAAAGAGTATAGTTAATATTAGCAATTTGTTTGTTATACTTCTCATAACAACACCTTTTTTCCAATCTTAATATTCACTTAAGTCAAGGAAACCCAATTCATGGCTGTTGACGCAGTTTATTATCCTGATAGGATGGAAACCAACAATGAATTTTTTCTTTTTTCCAGCTAAATTTCCAAGGACTTGTTGCCGGCCTCTTTCCACAGTGGTCGTATAACTTAGACATTGTTTTTTATGTTACGGACGTGTTTACCGCATTTTTTAATGGGCTGAACATATGTAGGAGATCGCTGTTGGGAAACTTATGTACTTTCCCAGGTACGAAGAATATTTGCCTTCATCTGCAATTTTACACATACACACAGACACGCACATACACACACACACACAAACAATCACACATCCACACACACACTACATACCACATATATAGGCTTTCGGGCAGAGTTTTTCTTGTATGGAGATTTCGTTGAATTCGGTGTCTTTTAGATTGTTGATGAACTTTTAATTTTTTTCACAATACTTTCCAAGTCTTCTACACTCTTCCAAATGTAGTTGATGGATAAAGAAACGAAAATTAACTCTTTTCGAAACACAACGTGCACACTCCTTAACTTTTATAGCTTTTGTTTATTTTCAATTTTCAATTAAATTCGTTATCTACCCCTCTCCACAGAGCCGTGACATTAACTTTTGATTGGAGTATTTTCTACAAAGAAATCGGAATCCTTTACGATGATTTTAAATCAAATTGTTACCCTCTTAATCTCTTTATAAAATATGTTAGGAAAACTCTGGAAATTTCATTTATTTCTCCAGCAGCAATACATTTGGCCCAGAAACTCAAGTTTTATTTACGATTTCCTTATATGCATCTCAGGGAATAGGTAACGTGCGAAAGAGTGGTGGCAATCTATTTATATTTAATTTTCTTCTCTTGTCAGTGCTTGTACGACCCTCCATAGTGATTCATTCATCCCCACAGCTGTGATCCCTTAGAAAGATCCTTTGATTAAGAGCTGTGGTCCCTTAGAAAATGGATGTATTAAACCTTCCTCCCTTTTTAGTGCAGTAACGTTGAGCAGTAAATCAGGCCATTTTTTGCCCTCTGAAGAATCTTACAATTCATGTTAACCTCATATGAAAAGCTTCACAGAGGGGGTAAAACATCACACAGACAAACAAGCATTCTCGTAGGACCACTCCCTTCAGATGACGTCAGAGTCATGTAACTGGCTTTTTATACAGGAAGAATTAATGACGTCGCTCATTTCTTATTTCGCAATTTCGGAGATTCCCAAAATGACAGGTTTTCTGCATGCTACATTTTCCTTAGCAGGAAAGTAATTTATTTCAAATAACACTTATCTCTCACTGGTTCCACCCACAGAAACAGACGCACAAACGAACACATTGCTCGAGGAATCTCCTATGCAAACTCAGTTTTAGTCAATGTGATCTCTGAGTCAGTAGATTCTTCTTAACAAAGAAAATTCACTTTTGTCTCCGTGATAGCTAACGCTGATATCTATTATTTCAAAGAATGTCATTGCTCACCACATCCGTCTATAAACCTTCGGTCAACAAAAGATGCAATTTAAATATATAATATATATTTGGAGAGAATTTACGTGTGAAGTAGCAATTTCTTAGAGAAAAATAGTTTGGGAGAAAAAATGCTCTCCTTGTCCAAATTGTTAAATCAATACGGAATTCCTTGGCTTTCGAAGGAAACTAAAGAGAAAAAAGAAGGCACAGTAAAGGTTATTTTGTCTCGTATAGTTGCTAATAAGTAATTATTCATTGAATACCAATATAAAGCATTTTATAAAAATGAAGCCGGTTTAATAGGAACCTTTTGCATCATGCATTTTTTTATTCTTTCGAAACTGAATCCAGAAAGCCTTGTAGTCGTTACAAACGTTTTATTTCATTTTGGAGTTCATTTCATGCATGAGATGCTACATTAGCCTTTGTTTACTGTATAAATAGACGCCGATCTCTAGAATGTTTTTCATTTTCGTCCTGATGTGAAGGCAAAGACTCGATTGCATTTTAAGTCCAGTTCAGGAATCTAAAGAAACTCCTCTGTGGCTTCTCAGAAATTCTCTGGGGACAGCTTATCTGGCTCTCTTTCGGAAGAAGGTCTTTGTCA
>NC_061095.1:35064316-35074316 GCF_015104395.2 Macrobrachium nipponense | reverse complement strand
CGAAGGGGGAATTTTAGTTAGGTCGGATAATAGAATTGTCGGCGCCCAGGTTGCGAACCCAGGACACCATACAAATCCATGAAGTGGTGGATTGGGTAAAAGCTTCACTGACGTTCCTGGATTTGTATGGTGTATTGGGTTCGCGCCTGGCCGCCGACAATTCTATTATCGCCTAATAAAATTCCCCTTCGTTTAAGCATATATGAAAATATATTAATTCCGAGGTAGAGTGAATTAGATATTAAAGGACATTTGTAGCTTGATGGTATATATATATATATATATATATATATATATATATATATATATATATATATATATATATATATATATATATATATAAATGTATATCCTTATGATTTACAGTCAGAAAGACCACGATATGGCATAGTTCTAGTATTTACTAATAGGACTACAAAACACAGACTAAAAGTGTCAAAAAGAGACTAGAGGTTAAAGGTCTCCAGAAAGATACCCTTATTGAGTAAATGTTAATTTATTTACACTTGTAGGGAATAAAATTAGCAGCAAAGAGTACATGACATCTCCATTTGATAGCATCAATACACTGATGAAGAAAACAAAACACTCTGGTACTGGGGAGCTTGTCCCCCAGATAATTAAGTTGTTCTTGACTGCAACGGTTCGTCGGGTTGGAATTCTGGCAGTTTGTGTTAGAATAGAATCTTTTACTAATCAAATTCACAAACATTAACTCCTGGAATACAGAGAGATGTCTGATGAGTATAACTTTACTCAGCAGACCTCTAATATAGACATAAATAACCGAAGCATGTATCGCTGCTAAAGTGGAGAACTAATTCATTAATTCACCGAGTTCGAAGAGATACTTAGCATTATTTCACAGCACTTGCAGATAATAAGGAAAGGGATAATGGAAGATGAAAATCTCGGGATAAAGAATAAAGCTTAAGAGTAGACTCCTTTTTTATTATAGCTGTACATTCTATAATTTGTCTATGCTTTTAGCAAAGCATGACTGGGCTCCTCCTTCCATTAGTAGAGTTAGCAAGCTAGATCCATGGTTGCTTAATTTAGATCATCAATGGAAATCTTTGTTCTCCGGGGGCTAGCTCGGTACTGTCTAGCTTGGTTTCAAACAACAACTCCTTTCTGGCCAACAGGAAGCCTTGATGTTTTACCTCATGTTGTACCACTCTTGGAACAAAAGAGACCGTTAGCAGTAAAGAGAAGACCAAAAAAATTTGTGAAGGATATATTCAGGTATTCTCTGTGTGGAGATATTAATTCATGATTTTGGTATGGATGGGGGAGTGGGTAACTTGTGCCCTACTTCTCAGCCCTAGGAGAGCCTTGTGCCTCCACAAATTTATACATTTGTTTAAAAATGGAAACTTTCGTAAATCTATCAAGTAAACAAATAAGTGAAAATGTTGTGAGTGCGCTTGGATATGGTTTATCTTTCTTTATAGTGAGTCGACCTTCTGCTTTAATGATTGAGTCATTCCTAAGTAAATTTGAAAAATATTGTGATCTTCCTCAAAATCATGTTGACATAATTAAAGATATTGTTTACAGAGCTGCCAATGTTAAGCATAAAAGTAACTTCCCTGCTAGCTATAAGAAAAGTTTGACCGATCTTTGTATGGTGCTTTTACGTTGCATGGAACCAGTGGTTATTCAGCAATGGGACCAACGGCTTTACGTGAGTTCCGAACCACGTCGAGAGTGAAGTTCTATCACCAGAAATACACATCTCTTACTCCTCAATGGAATGGTCGAGAATCGAACCCGCGACCACCGAGGTGGGACGCTAATACCATACCAACCACGCCGCTGAGGCGCTTCCGATCTTAAAAAGGACTATAATATCCGCATTACAAAAGCTGATAAGTCAAATAATATAGTCATTTTAGATAAAGCTGACTACATATCACGTATGCAAGCCCCACTGGATGGTGATGTGACATAAAAAACTAAAAAAAAAATCACTTTGATCAAGTCATGAAAACCTTTAATAGCACAGTGAAAAAGATCCTCAAAGATAAAACAGAACTACTAGGCAAATTGTGAGTCAAATTTCCTTCGCTACCTTACCTGTACGGATTAGTCAAACGCATAAAACCAAATAACCCTATGCAGCCTATTATTAATACTGTTGGCTCAATATCATATAAACTTTCGAAATATATCACTAAGATCTTATCCCCGTTACTTGGAACTGTCTCCGATTCTTATATATATAATTATCTAGATTTTGTTGATAAATTAAACAAAATTACTCTTTGCCCTACTGATAGATTCGTTAGTTTTGATGTATTTTCTCTTTTTATTAAGGTCCCTATGACTATATTTTAGAATATCTTAGTAATGAACTAACTCAGCATGAATTACTGATACCTATAGGTCACATTTCACTCACTAGGTTGTGCATTTGTGATTGTAAGTTTATATTCAATGGCGAATTTTATCAAAAAAATTTTGGCATGACAATGGGCAACCCTTTATCACCACTCCTCTCAAACTTGTACATGGAATTCTTTGAAAAACGCTATTTACCTATTATCATTTATATTTGTTTAAAGTGGTTTAGATATGTTGATGATATTTTAGCTGGTCTGCCTGCTGGTATTGATGTAAATGATTTACTCTCTAAATCAAATAACCAGGTACCATCGATTAAGTTTACTCTAGAATTGTAAAAAGACAATTGCCTACCTTTTTTAGATGTTTTGATACATAGAGAACCATCTCAATGTAAATTCAGTATTTATAGGAAACCGACCAATAACTTGACTTATGTTCATTTCTATTCAGGACACCATCTTAACATCAAAATATCATTTTTTTCTTCTAGGTTTTTACGAGCATTGTGCATTGTCAGTCCCAAATATTTGGATCAAGAAATTGAATATATAAGAAAAATAGGGAAAGATTTATGTTATACTTTACAAATATTAGATATTTGCTATAATAAAGCCCACAAAAAGTTTTATAGTGTAAGTAACACGGAGAAAGAAAATACTAAGAACATTCTCAGTTTGCCTTATTTTAACGGATTTGAAACCATTGAATCATTGTTAAAATCCTTTAAGGTTAACCTTGTTATTTCCTATAATAACACACTAAAAGGAATGTTAATAAAAAATGGCCCCAGGGAAAACAACAACATAATATATAAAATTCCATGTATGGACTGCCCTTCCTTTTATCTCAGACAATTGAGCGAGGGCTTAGAAGTAAGATAAAAACAGCATAAATATTCTGTCAAAACTGGGCAAACATCTAATGCAATATTCATTCATTAGACGTGGCCTGCTTCATTTAGACCCTTGTATTTGTAACATGTTTAAGAAATGACCTCAAAGATATAATCACAGACTTATAATACAAATTAGTTGCCTTATAGATATTTTCTTTGTATATGTATGTATAATATGTTTTGTGCATAAGTTTTTGTTTAGCAAAGATCTGAATGTGGTCAGCTGCCGCCCTGTATAATCCTTTAATTGTCTTTTCCCTGTGTCTGAGCAGTTGGACTTAATCTTTTTGTTCTAAAATTGTACCCATGTTTATGCTTGTTTGGAAAGGTTACTCATTCTCTAGGTGTGTTGGATTCTAGGTACTAATCTCCTCATAATCCCTATCTGTTACTTATACTACCCTTCCTTGTACTCTTTGTTTCTCATGTATATAAGTTTGTCTGCTAAGTAAAGGACGTAGAATCGAAAGTCTTGCAGTTACTCATTGTTTATCTTTCCTTCGTGGATTATACCTTTATTTATGCATTTATCACGTTCCAAGCTTTCGTGCTTCAGTTATAACACACACACACACACACACACACACATACACACACACACACACACACACACACACACATATATATATATAATATTAGATATATTATATATATAGATATAATATTATATATTATATTATAATATCATTATATTATAACATATTATATATACACAATCGCACGCACACACGCACACATACACAACACACACACACACACACACACACACACACACACATATATATATATATATATATATATATATATATATATATATATATATATATATATATAATATATGAAATGAGTATTGAGAACATAATATGAACACCAAACACCATTGTGATTGTAATTCATTATCTTGCCAGTGCATAGTTTGATTCTGCTGCCCTATGGAAGAGAATAGCAAAATGTTAATTAACGAGATTGAAAACGAGTGACAGAACATCTTATCTGTTGACATTACATTCTTTGCAATGATAGTCATCAGCAGTGGCTCCCACGGAAACAGAACGGGAATTCTTAATGTGTACACAGCATTCATTGGATAGCGCGATGTTGAAGGTTGCTGTCTCAAGCTTCGACAAGGGTAATTAGAGGTCGCGTATGTTCGTGTGTTCGGCGGAAGTAGGTATATTTCCGAATCTGGTTTTAGTTAGATTTCATGGGTTGGGTTATTAGTTATATATGACGTCACGAACTCTTCCAATGAATCTTGTTACGTGTCAGTGACGTCATCTCAAGGGAAGTAATGTCTTGTGGAGGAAGTTCGTACATGAGTGCGTCTAGATCCTGTCCCCCTATATGATGGTACGAGGAACGAATTAACTGGGTACTTAGAAACGGCCGAGGTCGAATGGCCATGTCTTTATTTCTTTGTTTTGTGATTAGTGGTGAAATGGATAAGCATACATTTATGCCCAAGTATAACTTTGTCTGTTTTGTATCTTAAACATCTGTTTCAGAGATGTCGTCTTTCATATGACGTTTGTTCCAGGAGAACTTTTATGTGGGATTCCTTTCCTTCTTTACAGATGGTTCTGGAAATGGAGAGGTATTGATTATAGGATATACATTAATGTCCTTTTTTGACTGCCTATCTTATGATTTTAGTTGACTGATGTTTAATTAATTAATAGAAAGAAAGGAGTGGACGGGTTTTGTCCGATATCCAGGGTTATTTTGGCTTCGTGTTTAATCTTTTTATAATAGTGTATTATTTGGGTCATATTTACAAGTATCAGTTTCAGATTTGGACTTATTCAGTTAATCATTTTGTTCTTTCCTAATAAAGTCTATATATTTTGATAATTTGTGAATCTGATTTAACGACCTTTAGGTAATTGTGATATGTGTTACGCAGAGGTCGATTGGTTGGTTAGTTGAGCATGAGAGAGAGAGAGAGAGAGAGAGAGAGAGAGAGAGAGAGAGAGGCACAGGTAAAAGGCCTTGCCTTCTCGTGTCATCGTTACCAGGGTACCACGAAGAGGTAAGTTTCTCACGTTGTGTCCTCTCCGAGAGTCTAATAGTATCTATTTAAAAGCAGAAGGGAGATGTCATAGATTGTGGTAATTAAAGGGGAATTAAACTAAAAGAACATGGATTGAAAGTTTTAGAGAGAATACCGATGGGAGATTAAGAGAGATTGTAAAGATTGGGAAACACCATTATGGATACATGAGAGATAGAGGGACGGTGGCTGCCATCTTCATAGTAAGACAGCTACAGGAAAAGAGGCTAGATGGAAACCAGGAGCTCCATTGTGCATTTATAGACCTAGAGAATACATACGATATAATCCTAGGAGAAGTGATTTTTTGGTGTTTAAGGAAAAGGAACGTCCCAGAAAAGTTGGTTAGGCTGGTCGAAATTATATATAAAAAAAATGCGCACAAAAGTGATAACAGCAGTTGGGGAAACAGAGAGCTTTGAAGTTAGTGTTGCATTACACCAGGGGTCAGCATTAAACCCATATTTGTTTGTGCTGGTCATGGATGTATTGAGTGAAGAGATCAGGAATGAAGAGCGGTGGGAGTTGTTGCTTTTCTGAGCAGTAGGGAAGATAGAGACAGAATGGTAATACAAGAAAGAAGAGGGTTGATTATAAAACAGGCAGAAAAGTTTAAATACTTAGAATCTACTTTAAGCTGAGAGAGAGGAAGTGAGGCTGAAGTTGACAGTAGGATAAAAGCTGCATGAGGGAAGTAGAGAGAGGTAGCTGGAGTGGTATGTGATAAGAAAATGCCAATCAAGCTAAAAGTCAAGATATAAAACACAGTGATAAGACCAGTGTTAATGTATGGAGCAGAAACATGGGCTCTAAGAATAAAAGAAGAAGTAAAGATTGCGAGAACAGAGATGAGAAGGCTGAGATGGAGGTTTGGTGGAGAATGATGCCTATGAGAGAGACCAGTGGAGAAGGTGCATTAGGCAACCAATCCCATAATGTAGGGATAACAGAGGGAATATATATATAAATATATATATATATATATATATATATATATATATATATACTATATATATATATATATATATATATATATTATATATATTCTATATATATATATATAATATATATATATATATATATATATATATATATATAATAGATATATAATATATATATATATATATATATATATATATCATATATAGTACATATATATATATATAGATATATATATACATGGTTATGATATAGATGATATATATATATAATATATATATATATATATTATATATATATATATATATATTATATATAAATATATATATATATTAATATTAAATATAGATATTTATATATACATATATATATACATATATATCTATATATATATATATATATATATATATATATATATATATAATATATATATATATATATATATTTATATATATATATATTTATATATATATATATTTATATATATATATATATATATATATATATATATATATATATATATATATATATATATATATCTAAATAAGGCACTTTTCCGTAAATATAGCGAAAGTAGTAACCTCTAAGTCAAAAAAACATTCTGTTTGTCACCTCTTCGATACTTGGTCTCATGGTACTAAATCTTCAAGGATCTCTTGTGCGTATTACTCACATTACCCTAGGGATATAACTAGAACGGAAGATATAATAATAATAATAATAATAATAATAATAATAATAATAATATGCTTTATTTCAGCTTAGGGCCATATTCATGGAATATACAAAATACAGACAGTAACATACACAATCTAGATACATGAGACATGATAAAAAAGAAAAAGAAAATTAATAATCGGCACTTATCCACAAAATAGCTGAGGTAGCATAAAAGCTAGTAATCACAATACTGGCAATAACAGTAATAATATTGGTGAGAAAAAAAATATGCATTGAGAGTAATAACAGTTAGTGCACAAATTATATGACTTAAATTTCAACTAGAGACCTTAGGTGGTTACAGTAGTCAGGTCCAGAGAGCTAAATACAAAAATTTAATGTAAAAAAATAAACTTTAAATTGATAGTAATCATAGTAATAAAGAAAAAAAATAAAATAACAGCAATAAATGTAATAATGACAAAAACTGCAGATTACATCTCGCCAATACAGAGATTAAGTCCTTTAGGGGACAAAGGCCTCATTTTCCCATCTTTCCCACAATTTAGATCTACTTGCTTCACTCCTTAGGATGCTTTGTATGAGCGAGTTGCTGCTGTTTCTCACTCGGGTTACCAGACTGGACATTGTTCGCCTTACAATGATTTTTAAATTGTCCAGGCGGTTTTCTATGAACATCTGTGTGGCGGAGTGGTAGCGGGCAGTGTTTGTGAGGTGTCTCAGAATGTCATTGTGCACAACAGTGATGCGTCTCGTGGTCTCTCGGGTATAGTTCGTCCAGAGGGAACACCCATAGATCCTGTAGCAGTACGAGCGGAAGAGCAGCAGTTTCACGTCTCGGTGACAGAAGACAAACCTCCTTGCAATCATGTTGCCAGCTGCACATAGTTTACGATGCCTCTGTTCAATGTCTGCCGTATCTTTTAGGTCGTCGGTGATAATGTGACCCAAATAAGGAATTCGTGCACAAATTCCAGCCGATAGTTTCCGAGGAAAATTTGTGGTTCTGCAATATGCTTAAGCGAACTCGGGAGCAGCGACGTACACTGGGTCTTGGTTTCGTTGTAGATTATATCAAATTCCTCTGCATATTGGCGGCAGGTGTCGATGAGTCGTTGGAGACCTTGCACTGATGGGGAAATCAGAACAATATCGTCGGCGTAACATAGTTTGTTTATAGTTGTTTCATTGACGGTGCTTCCGATTGGGAGTGAGTTCAGTTTGACATTCAAGGCATCTGTGTACGTATTAAACAGGTATGGAGAGAGAATGCCCCCTGACGAAGTCCGTTTTAGGGAGCGAAGGTGTAAGATAATAGGTTACCCCATTTGACACAGAATTGCTGTGTGGAGAACCAGCAATGCAAAATGCCAATTAGATACAGGGGTGTGACCCTTTTATGCAGCTTCAGGAAGAGCTTCAGGTAGTTTACTTTGTCAAATGCTTTTCTCACATCTACAAAACAAAGGAAAACAGTAGAGGCTGATGATAGGTAGTAATTCAGCAATTCTTTCAGTGTGTAGATGCAGGTGTCGGTTGAGTGGTTTGCTTTAAACCCGAACTGGTTGTCAGTGGTGTGTAGAAAGGGGAAAAGTCTCACTAGAAGAACCGACTCAAGTATTTTCGATGCGATCGTTGTGATTGCAATCGGCCTGTAGTTGCCAGGGTCAGCTGCATCCTTGATTAATTGTATCAAATGGACTAAGAGAAGGGAGTCTGGAAGAAACCGGTGAATTATGCACGCATTGAATAGGGCAGCTAGCAAAATGTAAATTATTGGATGGCAGAATTTGAAGGCCGGGCGATTTATTATTAGGTAGGCTGTTTATGGCATCGCTATTTATGACAGTTGTGAAAAACCACAATTGATTTGCAGTTCGTGTGGATTTTTGTAAAATAACGTGATTCAGATTGGCGGGAGGATACGCGGGAAGTCTGCCAAGAGAAGAGGTACCCTCATTTGAATATTTTTCTAATAAACGGGAGAAATGTAAAAGAATTTTTCTTTGTCACCACCTCACTACACAAGCACACACACACACACACACACACACACATAAATATATATATATATAATATATATATATATATATATATATATATATATATATAATATATATACATATATATATGTACTAGTCATATATATATATATATATATATATATATATATATATATATATATATATATATATATATATATATATACATTCTGGAGTAGTTTCTGAATTTTCCCTTCAATGGGCGAATTTTACAAACTTTTAACCTTTGTTCGAGAAAAGACAAAGGGAAATGAGGCGAAGCAAATGGGAGGGTCAATCATTTTTATCCAAATATTTGCTAATTAAATCCTGTTTGTCTGTGTGAAGCGTAATCAGTTGCTATAATGAGCGTTAGAGTTTTGTCCGTTGATTGACATGAAAAATGAAGCGGAGGAATTTTTCTGAAATATTACCCAAAGTAAAAGGTTAGTGGAAGGGAATTATAAAAAAAAATGAGGGTAAAAGAAACGAAGAGTATGATTATAGAATAATAACTAATTCGAGTAAAATAACTAGGAACTTGCAACAATGACGGACGCTCGCTACAACAATAAACAGTAAATCAAAGTCATGATATTTATAAACCAATGACTTTTATTCGAAATGTTACGAAAGTTTCCTCTTAAACTGGAATAAACTATTTTCTGTCACAACAAGCAATGTATATTATGCTGACGTAACTAATATAATGAACGTACCAATCGGCAGTGTATTGTGATGGAATATTATTGTATTATTAAACTTTGATTTGGATTTTATTTCCTGTGTAATAGAATCTCCAATTTATTCACTGATTGCCTCCCAGTAACAATAACATGCATTATTGCCAGTGCAGAGAGATAGATAAAGTTATGAATGGACCAAATGCTCTCGAATATAAGGGTAATGCAAGAGAGGGTCGAAACAGCAAGTGGCGGCCTATGGACGTTTTGAACCATCCCGAAGATAGGGCTGAAATATTTCTATTTTGCATATTTGTATTATATCTGGCTGATGGTAAGAGAGACATGCCTAGACTGGATGACAGAGAGTTCGAAAATGGAG
>NC_061095.1:35046265-35058816 GCF_015104395.2 Macrobrachium nipponense | reverse complement strand
ACAAAAATCCCCACATTTCGAGTAGTATTAAAAAATAATGTTTTAATGGGAATATCCAGTTTTGTATAAAACCGCAGCATATATATATATATATATATATATATATATATATATATATATATATATATATATATATATATATATATATACATACATGTATACATATATATACATATACATATATATATATATATATATATATATATATATATATATATATATATATATATATATATACATATATCATATATACATATATATATATATATATATATATATATATATATATATATATATATATATATATATATGTATGTATATATATGTATATATGCATTTATATATATATATATATATATATATATATATATATATATATATATATATATATATATATATATATATATATAGGTGTGTGTGTGTGTGTGTGTGTGTGTGTATGTGTGTGCGTGTGTGTGTGCGCGTGTGTGTGTGCTTGCTAGCGCATAAATGTTATGTAATTGGAGAATACACCAGAGACTAGAAATAAATTTTATTAATCAAATGTCTTCAAGATCATAAACACGGTAACCATTATAATTCAAACTACTCGTAATGTGATTTTAAAAATTAATAGAAGATACTAAATGTAAAAGAAGGGCTAATCTTCACCTTCAAAGAGGAAAGTGAAAAATAAGAAAATAAAGAAAGTCATGTTTATACATAAACTTCCCTTAATGATGATCTATACGAGCTATATTCTCTTGGGTATAAATATAGTGGAGTAAAAGAAGAAGAAGAATAATCCTTTTTCTCACTGGCAAGTAAATATTCTTCCGCATTGTATAAATTCTCATCCTCCGAGACAACCATTTCTGGTCGCAACGAAAGAAATGATACGCGAATTTTCCTTCCCAAATAAAAGTAAAATGCGACACGTCTTCCACGACGTCGTTGGCCTCTGCAAGTAAATCCATTGAACCAGTCCCTGAAAAGGCAACACGAGCTGTCCTCGTGTCTGTAAAGCTGGCAAAAAAACGATGTAGCTCTGAGAGGAAAGCGGAGGGGGGTCATAATGCCATTCCACAAGACATACCATCTAATAGTGGACGGATGGATGTCTATTTAAGAGATAAAATACTGAGAAATAAGGATTCTTATGAATTGAAAAAGAAATATGGTAAAACCCACGTTACAAAAAATAAAATCGAACCTATATAGAATTAAAATGAGGTTTTTCCGCTGAGGAAATAATATAAAACGTGACTATTTTAAGAGGTAAGTAAAATTTATACAAAATGCAATGGACTATTCAATTACAAGTGCTTGAAGATGAATCAAAATAATAATAGTTATTTCATTCAGAAGGTGTTTCAGGAACTCTCCGCCACTAAAATCCTAAAGATAATAAAACAATCTGGACTGCTTAACTTACAAAAGGAGACTATTCAGTGCTAAGTTATAAAATTTTATATAATGATATACATGTATTATGCATATCTGAACCTCCAAAATTTAGAATGTTAATACATAAATAAAGACAAAAGCCACAAAGAAAAGTGAAACATTGGAGTACCGCTGCAAGACCTTTCGACTTCTTGTCCTTTACTAAGCAGACTGATATAAATATGAGAGTAAGTTAACAAAGAAAGCTCGAATAATGACAGGCAGGGATCATAAAGGAAAATATGTACCTGAAATCCAACACACCTGGAGAATTAGCAGACTACCTGAAACAAGGGTACAATGTAAGAGGCTTACAAATGATTAAGTCCAGCTGTTAATGAATCAAGAACAAGACAACTAAAAGATTATACACTACGGTGACTGGTCACAATAAAAAAAGAAAAAAAGAAAGAAAGAGAGAGAGAGAAAAAAAAAATATATACGTATATATATATATATATATATATATATATATATATATATATATATATATATATATATATATATATATATATATATATATATATATATATATATATATATATATATAATTACAATTTAATAATCTCATTTTGCTGAGTGAAAAAAATTATTTTCTTTCACAAAGCGAAATTTTTGCAAAACGCATATTAAAACATTTGACTCATACAAGGGTCCAAAGGTCCAAATAATACAAGCCAAGGCTAAGGTTAAAATTGCAACTGGAATTAAGCTGTATAATTGCAGATTCTAAAAGATTTTTTGAACAGAATGCCCTTCTATGTCAAATGTTTAAACATAGAATCACTGACTTGACTACAAATTTATTACCTTAAAGATATTTCTTTTTGTTTTTGTATCTGTAAGTTCAATATGTAAAAATTTTCTTGTTATGAGAGAAAACAAAATTTAATACTTTAGTACAAAAAGGAGATTTGCTGAATTGTATTTTCTATAGCATTTTTCGTGGTCAGTTACCGCCCTGTATAATCTTTAGTCTCGTCCTTGATAAAAAGTAGTTCAACTTAATCATTTGTAAAATTCTTAAATTGTACCCCTGTTTTGGGTAGGTCTACTAACTCTCCAGTCGTGTTGGATTCCAGGTATATCCATTTTTTATGATTCCTATCTGCCATTTATGCGGGCTTTCTTTGTAAACTTATTTTCATATTTATATCAGTTTGCTTAGTCAAAAGGCCATGCAGTGGTACTACTTGTCCACTTTCCTTTCTTGGGTCTTTACTTTATTTACTCTCTCCTCGTCTCTCTCTCCATCACTCTCTCTCTCGCTCTCTTCTCCCGGTCTCTCTCTCTCTCTCTCTCTCTCTCTCTCTATATATATATATATATATATATATATTATATATATATATATATATATATATATATATATATATATATATATATATATAATGTGTGTCTGTTTTTGTGTATGCATGTTTGTATATCCATATTAAAGAAAACGATCTTAGAAATTCTTTCAACGAAAGCCTACAGTAAAGGAAATAAACAATGGAAATTATAAAAGAGTATAGTTAATATTAGCAATTTGTTTGTTATACTTCTCATAACAACACCTTTTTCCAATCTTAATATTCACTTAAGTCAAGGAAACCCAATTCATGGCTGTTGACGCAGTTTAATTTATTAATCCTGATAGGATGGAAAACCAACAATGAATTTTTTTCCAGCTAAATTTCCAAGGACTTGTTGCCGGCCTCTTTCACAGTGGTCGTATTAAACTTAGACATTTATGTTTACGGACGTGTTACCGCATTTTTAATGGGCTGAACATATGTAGGGAGATCGCTTGTTGGGAACTTATGTTACTTTCCCAGGTACGAAGAATATTTGCCTTCATCTGCAATTTTACACATACACACAGACACGCACATACACACACACACACAAACAATCACACATCCACACACACACATACATACACACATATATAGGCTTTCGGGGCAGAGGTTTTCTTGTATGGAGATTTCGTTGAATTCGGTGTCTTTTAGATTGTTGATGAACTTTTAATTTTTTTCACAATACTTTCCAAGTCTTCTACACTCTTCCAAATGTAGTTGATGGATAAAGAAACGAAAATTAACTCTTTTCGAAACACAACGTGCACACTCCTTAACTTTTATAGCTTTTGATTATTTTTCAATTTTCAATTAAATTCGATATCTACCGTTCTCCACAGAGCCGTGACATTAACTTTTGATTGGAGTATTTTCTACAAAGAAATCGGAATCCTTTACGATGATTTTAAATCAAATTGTTACCCTCTTAATCTCTTTATAAAATATGTTAGGAAAACTCTGGAAATTTCATTTATTTCTCCAGCAGCAACACATTTGGCCCAGAAACTCAAGTTTTATTTACGATTTCCTTATATGCATCTCAGGGAATAGGTAACGTGCAAAGAGTGTTGGCAATCTATTTATATTTAATTTTCTTCTCTTGTCAGTGCTTGTACGACCCTCCATAGTGATTCATTCATCCCCACAGCTGTGATCCCTTAGAAAGATCCTTTGATTAAGAGCTGTGGTCCCTTAGAAAAGTGGATGTATTAAATTCCTCCCCTTTTTAGTGCAGTAACGTTTTGAGCAGTAAATCAGCCATTTTTTGCCCTCTGAAGAATCTTACAATTCATGTTAACCTCATATGAAAAGGTTCACAGAGGGGGTAAAACATCACACAGACAAACAAGCATTCTCGTAGGACCACTCCCTTCAGATGACGTCAGAGTCATGTAACTGGCTTTTTATACAGGAAGAATTAATGACGTCGCTCATTTCTTATTTCGCAATTTCGGAGATTCCCCAAATGACAGGTTTTCTGCATGCTACATTTTTCCTTAGCAGAAAGTAATTTAATTTATTTCAAATACACTTATCTCTCACTGGTTCCACCCACAGAAACAGACGCACAAACGAACACATTGCTCGAGGAATCTCCTATGCAAACTCAGTTTTAGTCAATGTGATCTCTGAGTCAGTAGATTCTTCTTAACAAAGAAAATTCACTTTTGTCTCCGTGATAGCTAACGCTGATATATATTATTTCAAAGAGTGTCATTGCTCACCACATCCGTCTATAAACCTTCGGTCAACAAAAGATGCAATTTAAATATATAATATATATTTGGAGAGAATTTACGTGTGAAGTAGCAATTTCTTAGAGAAAAATAGTTTGGGAGAAAAAATGCTCTCCTTGTCCAAATTGTTAAATCAATACGGAATTCCTTGGCTTTCGAAGGAAACTAAAGAGAAAAAAGAAGGCACAGTAAAGGTTATTTTGTCTCGTATAGTTGCTAATAAGTAATTATTTCATTGAATACCAAATATAAGCATTTTATAAAATGAAGCCGGTTTAATAGGAACCTTTTGCATCATGCATTTTTTTATTCTTTCGAAACTGAATCCAGAAAGCCTTGTAGTCGTTACAAACGTTTTATTTCATTTTGGAGTTCATTTCATGCATGAGATGCTACATTAGCCTTTGTTTACTGTATAAATAGACGCCGGATCTCTAGAATGTTTTCATTTTCGTCCTGATGTGGAAGGCAAAGACTCGATTGCATTTTAAGTCCAGTTCAGGAATCTAAAGAAACTCTTCTGTGGCTTCTCAGAAATTCTCTGGGGACAGCTTATCTGGCTCTCTCGGAAGAAGGTCTTTGTCAGGAACCAAAGCTGCAAAGACAGTCTTTTTACACTAGAGTATACATACTAGGCTAAAATTCTCTACCAAAATTCGTTATTCTCTCTAGGATATTAGTCATCTTTGAATCACTCATGACAAGTTTGAAAAGTTCAGCAACTGTTAAAATCCTTTACAAATATAGATAAGAAAATTATGATATTGTAAAAAGATTCATCATTACCATACGTTTCGAAACACATGTCCATGTGAGATAGATATTGTAGGTTGTTCAACATGTAGGTATTCATTAAAAGCTGAAATTATTTGGATTATATGATAGATGGCAGATTACATCAACTTGAAACAAGATTATTTTTTTTTTGCAATTATATTAATGGAACGAGTTTTCTAAGGTAGTATGTGGAGTATTAATTAGTATCTTGTAAAAGAATTACATTTTGTGAATGAAAAAGATATAGCATTGTACTACAGTTTTTCATGTACAATTGAACATGCATATTATGATCAGGAATATAATTTATAGCATTTCCTTCGGAAAATTATAATGAAAATTATAATTGAGGCGTCCAGTGCTAAAACCCACACTCGCCACAAATTTGAGAAATGCCTTTTATTGTACATCTGGAATCCCCTTTCTTTCCTCTTTCGAATGGTGTAAGTGAGTGTATATTTCGATGATGAGAATATGGTTCAATTTTGCATTATATGATCTGAACTTAAGTAAATTTCAGCATTAATTTTGCTCATCAATTGTACAATCAATCATACAATCAATCAGTCAATCAAATTGTGCACAGTCTAATTTATTGTTCATATATAACATTATACTTTTGGGGTCCTAAACATTCCAAAAATTCAAACCTGAAGAAAATATAATGAAAAATAAAATAGTTTTGGTCTTTATATATTTACACATTCTAAGGCCTTTTTCCCCATTTTTTAAAATGTGGCGAGTGTGGGTTTTAGCGCTGAACGCCTCAATTGAAAATGAACTATGAATCTTCATATTAAAACTTGTCACTCCTTTTAAAACACTTGACCGGATGCATTCCATCATATCATCTGGAGTAATAAATCATCACACTCACATTCAAAGTCAATCTTCTGTGCATTTCATTGCCGTGTCTAATCGATTTTCGTCCATAAAATCTTACTAAAGTAACTGGTATGGATCGTATTTTGGAAATAGCGATTTGAAACCACGGCCTAATTGGCAAAACCTTTTGACTATCAGCTAGGCTATACAAGACTTTTGGAATTGGTGAAATGCAATCATATTGAAACGAACATCCGATCATTTAGGGATGGTTGGTACGATATTTTGCCCTAATGTACCCGGTAACCTTACATAATAGTAAACACTGCCGACAACAGGGCGAGGGTAGACGATCGTTATTGATCAAAGCCAGGGTATACGTGACTGCTGCTTCACCTATGACAAGCCCATCAAATTGTCGTCAAGGCTTCAAGACTGCTTTCGTGGTGCATGTCTTTTGCAGTATGCAACAAAGAAAGAATCCTATGAGTCATATGTTAATTATTAACGGGTAAGTGGTTAATAAGGCGATACACAGGCACCAAACGATTTAGACAACAGGATAAAAGTGACCTTTATAGGGATTATAACTAGAATGCCGAGTATGAAAACGAGACATATACAAATATTTTCTTTAAATCAAGGTATTTCTAACTTTTCAGACCAAGAATAAACAATGGCCGAATTTGCTTGACTAATAAACTATTTCACTGATTAGCTGCAACAACCATTTTTAACAACTTTCCTATTCTACTGACCTCCTTACACACACACACGCACACACACACAATCTATATATATATATATATATATATATATATATATATATATAATATATATATATATCATATATGTTACATAGGTATATATATTATAAATTTCATTTATGTATTATATGTTTATGCATTTATGTATGTACCATATCTGTTTATGTCAGTGTATGTATACGGCTTATTATGTATTTATGTATGTTCTATCACCCTCTTCCATGATGACGAAGTATGAATAATAACAATAATGATGATGATTATGAATTAATAACAAAAATAATTATAATAACAGTAATGAATATTAATGTAATTATTACCATTATGATTAATAATATCCTTATCAACACTTTATGTGACCGTGTACATAGGAAAAACAAAGTATGTTAGGTAATGCATTTTTATTCATTGGCTAAATACTGGTCTTTAGCCATATAGAGTCATAGACCCTAAGACCGTTTGGCAAATTTTGCGGGTATCAGAACGATACTTCACGTATCCTTGAAACTGAAGGGTAGCCAAGGTTTTCACAAAGACTGCATATTTCAAATCAACAGAAACGTGGATTGAGCTATGGAACTGTATTACAAAATTAATATTCTCATTTAATCCCAATTCCTTAATTGTACTCTACTAGGGAGTCTGAATGTGTGAAATAATTTAAGAATTCCATTTACTACTACTACCAACATCTGAGTCTTCATTCATAAAGTATATGGGCGGGGTCTCTAGTAACGTACGTCACTACAGTATCAGAGTGGGAGGGTCTTCAGTAATGACGTTATACTAGCCTCTTTGTACGAGCCTGTTAGATTTAGCAAAGTTTCCCTTTAAATTTCTTTGATTTACTCTGATAAGTGCCTTCATTATCAAAACTAGACATCACTGCATATTTTTGCCAATTGGGCTGTGGCTTCAAATAGCTATTTCCAAAATGCGATCCATATCCGATGTTTTGGTGAGATCTTATCGACGAAAATCAATTAGACACGGCCCTGAAATGCACAGTAGATGAATATATCCACACTATCTATTTTTTCTTGAATGCTTCAGGTTTGCCTTAACTCATCCCTCTTTGCCGTAAGTTCATTCGTATCTTCAATTCCTATTTCTCTGGTTTTCAAAGAGTTTTGCGATGATGTATTGTGCAAATATTTCTTTCTTGGATTGACAAATTATCACGATTTATCCTGTGATAATTCATGTCATTCTTGCGGTCGATTAATTTAAAAATAAATCAGTTCACAAATGAAAAGACGCTTTCAAAATGAGAAAGTGTTATAGAATGAGGGAATAAAAGGTAGTTTTGAATATATTACATTATGACAACAGATTTAATACAATAATTTTGGTCATTCAAAGTAAACGCTCAATCATCGTCCTACTGTTTTAAATAGTTACTCAAACACACTTTCTAGTATCGATATCTAAATATTTTGAAGGGAACGGAACGATAAATCTTTTCATTAGTCTAACATTCCAGCATTTTCTGTTCTTGGAATTCTGGCGAGTGGAATTTCTCCCATGGGTGTGATTTACCTTAAGTGGAATTTAATCATATTCTACTAATAATGATGAAACTTGCATAGCAACATAATTGACATTTATGTTCCATTTGGCCGGGTATTTTGTTTCCGGTTTCTTAGTGGAATTTGAACGACGAAGAAATAAATATTCATGGATCGATTATGACGATTAAGAGGTTTTGCGTAAAGGGCAGGTGCCAGTAATGAGGACACGTTAAAATGAATAAAACGATTGGATAGCTAGTGTTAACACTCTGGACTGGGACGCAGTAACGGAAAGAGATTTAAGGGTTTAGGTAAATTATCGGAAGACTATCATAATATATTGAAATATAAAATCAGTAATATTAATTTCATAGCCTGCTTGGTCTGTTCCCAGATCTTAAAATCCAGTGATAATGATTAAGATATAATAATGAAGCTGAATAAGTGTCTAATAGAGTAATCTAATAGAATCCGCCACTTTGATTTCTTACTATAAATAAAAGTTTACCTATTCTTTTTAACATCCACCAATACAAAATTAAAGTTACGTAAAAAATCACTCATTTGTTCCCGGCAATATTTTGTAGTCTCTGTTTTTAATTTGTACTCTTTTTGACACCGTCTCTCTCAGCTTGCTTCTTAGTTTGAGAGATTTATCAACTGTACTCAGCTGTATGTGCGAGCTTTTTACAAAAAATATATATATATAAAAGGTACTTCAGTTACAGGCAACAAGTAACTGAATTTTGCAGAGGGTCACAATGTGAAAATGGGCCCCCTTTTAGTTAAGATCGGTATTTGTGACAGAGGACTGATCTTGCTCAATCTTGACAGAGATTTTACGTATTTTTACACTACCTTTCCAAATGATATATAGTAGGTAATCATGACTGACAACGACATATCTTGTCTCTGTGGATATTCTATTCTGTCCATAGGTACTGAAAAAAGCACCTTCATTCAGCAAGTTTAGAGGCGACGTTTATTATCTATATTATGTTGTTGTTGCTGAACAGAGACAAAATGAAAATGTGGAAGCTAATTGAAAATAAAAGTATGTGTTTCCTTACTACAACGGCTGGTCTTTTTTCTTTTATCACAGTTCCTAAAATTCTCTTAGTAAGTTTTTGCTTTAGTTTAGTTTAGTTACAGCATTTACCTTTGGAAAGTCTGCTGTTGTTATGTGTGTGTGTGTTTTTTTATCAAATAACTGGTGGCGAACATATGTGTTTCCGATTATCCTACCAAGAGATGGAATAAATTCTTAGTTCTTGGATGAAGACGGGTTGATCGGTACGCTCCCTTGTGAAATCATATTTGCCTTTATTGGCACAAACAAAGGCCATTATGCACCTGGTAAAGTTCCGTTGTGGTCGTGACCACGATTTTAAAGGTGCATTTGGTCAACATCCCCTATCATGAAAAACATCTTGAAAAACGTAAAGACAGCACCTTCTAGATCTGCCGACAGACATTGAAAAAGACGTAAGGAAAGCTAACATGCAAAAGTAGAGTGATTGGAACACACGAAAACTTACACACACACTGTATATATATATATATATATATATATATATATATATATATATATATATATATATATATATATATATATATATATATATATATATATATATATATATATATATATATATATATATGTATATATATATATATATATATATATATATATATATATATATATATATCTATACATATATATCTATATATATATATATATATATATATATATATATATATATACATATATATATATATATATATATATATATATATATATATATATATATATATATATATATATATAATATATATATATATATATTTACATACCCACACACACACACACACACACACACACACACATATATATATATATATATATTATATATATATATATAATATATATATATATATATATATATATATATATATATATATATATATATAGTCATATCACATTACCGTGATTCATATACATACATCGAGCTACAAATGGTCCTTTAATATCTAATTCACTCTACATCGGAATTGATATATTTCATATATGCTTAACCGAAGGGGAATTTTATTAGGCAATAATAAAGAATTGTTGGCGCCCAGGCGCGAACCCAGACTACCATACAAATCCAGGAACGTGGGTGGAGTGGGTAAAAGCTTCACTGACGTTTTCCTGGATTTGTATGGTGTACTGGGTTCGCGCTGGCCGCCGACAATTCTATTATCGCCTAATGAAATTCCCCTTCGTTTAAGCATATATGAAAATATATTAATTCCGAGGTAGAGTGAATTAGATATTAAAGGACATTTGTAGCTTGATGTATATATATATATATATATATATCTATATATATATCTATATATATATATATATATACTATATCTATATATATATATATATCAAATGTATATCCTTATGATTTACAGTCGGAAAGACCACAATATGGCATAGTTCTAGTATTTAATAATAGGACTACAAAACACAGACTAAAAGTGTCAAAAAGAGACTAGAGATTAAAGGTCTCCAGAAAGATACCCTAATTGAGTAAATGTTAATTGATTTACACTTGTAGGGAATAAAACTAACAGCAAAGAGTACATGGCATCTCCATTTTATAGCATCAATACACTGATGAAAAAAACAAAACACTCTGGTACTGGGGAGCTTGTTCCCCAGATAATTAAGTTGTTCTTGACTGCAACGGTTCGTCGGGTTGGAATTCTGGCAACTTGTGTTAGAATAGAATCTTGTACTAATCACATTCACAAACATTAACTCCTGGCATACAGAGAGATGTCTGATGAGTATAACTTTCCTCAGCAGACCTCTAATATACACATAAATAACCGAAGCATGTATCGCTGCTAAAGTGGAGAACTAATTCATTAATTCACCGAGTTCTAAGAGATACTTAGCATTGTTTCACACCAGTTGCAGATAATAAGGAAAGGGATAATGGAAGATGAAAATCTCGGGATAAAGAATAAAGCTTAAGAGTAGACTCCTCTTTTATTCTAGCTGTACATTCTATAATTTTTCTATGCTTTTAGCAAAGCATGAATGGGCTCCTCCTTCCATTAGTAGAGTTAGCAAGCTAGATCCATGGTTGCTTAATTTAGATCATCAATGGAGATCTTTGTTCTCCGGGGGCTAGCTCGGTACTGTCTAGCTTGGTTTCAAACAACAACTCCTTTCTGGCCAACAGGAAGCTTTGATGTTTTACCTCATGTTGTACCACTCTTGGAACAAAAGAGACCGTTAGCAGTAAAGAGAAGACAACGAAAATTTGTGAAGGATATATTCAGGTATTCTCTCTGGGGAGATATTAACACAGGATTTTGGTGGGGGTGGGGGAGTGGGTAACTTGTGCCCTACTTCTCAGCCCTAGGAGAACCTTGTGCCTCCACAAATTTATACATTTGTTTAAAAATGGAAACTTTTGTAAACCTATCAAGTAAACAAATAAGTGAAAATGTTGTGAGTGCGTTTGGATATGGTTTACCTTTCTTTATAGCGAGTCGACCTTCTGCTTTAATGATTGAGTCAGCATTAAGTAAATTTGAAAAATATTGTGATCTTCCTCAAAATCATGTTGACCTAATTAAAGATATTGTTTACACAGCTTCCAATGTTAAGCATGAAAGTAACTTCCCTGCTAGATATAAGAAAAGTTTGACCGATCTTTGTATGGTGCTTTTACGTTGCATGGAACCAGTGGTTATTCAGCAACGGGACCAACGGCTTTACGTGACTTCCGAACCACGTCGAGAGTGAACTTCTATCACCAGAAATACACATCTCTCACTCCTCAATGGAATGGTCGGGAATCGAACCCGCGACCACCGAGGTGGGACGCTAATACCATACCAACCACGCCGCTGAGGCACTTCCGATCTTAAAAAGGACTATACTATCCGCATTACAAAAGCTGATAAGTTAAATAGTATAGTAATTTTAAGATAAAGCTGACTACATATCACATATGCAAGCCCCACTGGATGATGTGACATAAAAAACTAAAAAAAAAAATCCCCTTTATCAAGTCATGAAAACCTTTAATAGCACAGTGAAAAAGATCCTCAAAGATAAAACAGAACTACTAGGCAAATTGTGAGTCAAATTTCCGCTACCTTACCTGTACGGATTAG
>NC_061095.1:35001265-35041265 GCF_015104395.2 Macrobrachium nipponense | reverse complement strand
TGGAGAAGGTGCATTAGGCAAAAAATCCCTTAATGTAGGGATAACAGTGGGAATATATATATATATATATATATATATATATATATATATATATATATATATATATATATATATATACATATATATACATACATATATATATATATATATATATATATATATATATATATATATATATATATATATATATATATATATATATATATATATATATATATATATAAATATATATATATATATATATATATATATATATATATATATATATATATATATATATATATATATATATATATATATATATATATATATATATATATATAATAGTTTATACATATATATATATATATATATATATATATATATATATATATATATATATATATATATATATATATATATATATATATAATAGTTATACATATATAATATATATATATATATATATATATATATATATATATATATATATATATATATATATATATATATATATATATATATATATAATTAAAGATAAATGCCCTGAAGGAAAAGTAAGGCTAAGCCAGCATAAATACTCTGTAAAAAGTGGGCAAAAATCCAATGCATTATTCATTCATTTAAGTGAAAACAACCACCGAATTAATTGGATTGATAGCTCAGTATTGCATGGTCAAGAGATGTCTTATCACGAAATCTTTTAAAATCTGCTTTAATACAACTTACTTTTCATTGTAATTTCAATGTTAGTCGTGGCCTTTTTCATTTAGACCCTTGTATCTGTAACATGTTTAAGAATGACCTCAAAGATATAATTACTGACTTAAATAAAAATCAGTTGCCTTAGAGTTATTAAATTTTGTTGTAATTTATGTCTGTCATGTATTGTTGAATATGATTTTTTTTGTTTACCAAGTCCCGAATAGCTATCACCTATAATTCTTTAATTGTCTAGAAATTGTATCTGAGATGATAGTCTTAATCCTTTAATTGCACCCATTGTTTATGCTTGTTTGGGAAGGTTTCTTATCTTCCAGGTGTGTCGGATTCTAGGTACTAATCCCTTTATAATCCCTATCTGTCAGTTATACGAACCTTCTTGTATTGTCTTTTCTCGTATTTATGTCCAGTATCTGCTCAATAAAGGACTTTTAAAGTCGAAAGATCTTGCAGACCTCCTTCGTTTATTTTCCCTTCGTGGCATTTATCTTTATTTATGGATTTATCACGTTCCTATCTTTCGTGATTCAGTTATACATATATATTTATAATATATATATATACTATATATATAGAATATATATATATAGATATAATATATATATATATATATATGTATATATTATATCATATATATATAGATATATATATATATATATATATACCATATATATATATATATATATATATATAGTTTATATATATATATATATACATATATATATTTATACATATATATATATATAGATTATAATATATATAGATATAGTTATATATATATATATATATATATATATAATTTATATATATATATATTTATATATATATCATATATATATATATTATATACTATATATATATAAGGCACTTGTCGTAAATATAGTGAAAGTAATAACCTCTAAGTCAAAAACATTCTGTTTGTCACCTCTTCGATACTTGGTCTCATGGTTACTAAATCTTCAAGGAATCTCTTGTACGTATTACTCACATTACCTAGGAATATAACTAGAACGGAAGATATAATAATAATAATAATAATAATAATAATAATAATAATAATAATAATAATAATAATAATATGCTTTATTTCAGCTTAAGGCCATATACATGGAATATACAAAATACAGACAGTAAGATACACAATCTAGATACATGAGACATGATAAAAAAGAAAAAGAAAATGAATAATCGGCACTTATCCACAAAATAGCTGAGGTAACATAAAAGCTAGTAATCACAATACTGGTAATAACAGTAATAATATTGGTGAGAAAAAAAAAATGCATTGAGAGTAATAACAGTTAGTGCGCAAATTATGTAATTTAAATTTCAACTAGAGACCTTAGGTGGTTACAGTAGTCAGGTCCAGAGGGCTAAATACAAAAATTGAATGTAAAAAAAAAAAAAAAACTTTAAACTGATAGTAATCACAGTAATAAAGAAAAAAAAATAACAGCAATAAATGCAATAATGACAAAAACTGCAGATGACATCATGCCAATACAGAGATTAAGTCCTTTTAGGGGACAAAGACCTCATTTTCCATCTTTCCCACAATTTAGATCTTCTTGCTTCACTCCTTAGGATGCTTTGTATGAGCGAGTTACTGCTGTTTCTCACTCGGGTTACCAGACTGGACATTGTTCGCATAACAATGATTTTTAAATTGTCCAGGTGGTTTTCTATGAACATCTGTGTGGCGGAGTGGTAGCGGGCAGTGTTTGTGAGGCGTCTCAGAATGTCATTGTGCACAATAGTGATGTGTCTCATGGTCTCTCGGGTATTAGTTCGTCCAGAGGGAACACCCATAGATACTGTAGCAGTACGAGCGGAAGAGCAGCAGTTTCACGTCTCGGTGACAGAAGGCAAACCTCCTTGCAATCATGTTGCCAGCTGCACATAGTTTACGACGCCTCTGTTCAATGTCTGCCGTATCTTTTAGGTCGTTGGTGATAATGTGACCCAAATACGGAAATTCGTGCACAAATTCCAGCCGATGGTTTCCGAGTTTTTGGAAAAAATTTGTGGTTCTGCAATATGCTTAAGCGATCTCGGGAGCAGCGACATGCACTGGGTCTTGGTTTCATTGTAGATTATATCCAAATTCCTCTGCATATGGCGGCAAGTGTCGATGAGTCTTTGGAGACCTTGCACTGATGGGGAAATCAGAACCATATCGTCGGCGTAACAGAGGTTGTTTATAGTTGTTTCATTGACAGTGCATCCGATTGGGAGTGAGTTCAGTTTGACATTCAAGGCATCTGTGTACGTATTAAACAGGTATGGAGAGAGAATGCTCCCTTGCCGAAGCCCGTTTAGGGAGCCGAAGGTGTAAGATAATACGTTACCCCATTTGACACAGAATTGCTGTGTGGAGAACCAGCAATGCAAAATGCCAATTAGATACAGGGGTGTGCCCCTTTTATGCAGCTTCAGGAAGAGCTTCAGGTAGTTTACTCTGTCAAATGCTTTTCTCACATCTATAAAACAAAGGAAAACATGAGAGGCTGATGATAGGTAGTAATTCAGCAATTCTTTCAGTATGTAGATGCAGGTGTCGGTTGAGTGGTTTGCTTTAAACCCGAACTGGTTGTCAGTGGTGTGTAGAAAGGGGAGAAGTCTCACTAGAAGAACAGACTCAAGTATCTTCGATGCGATCGTTGTGATTGCAATAGCCGGTCGTTGCCAGGGTCAGCTGCATCCTTTAGCTGTTTTTGATTAATGGTATCAAATGGACTAAGAGTAGGGAGTCTGGAAGAAACCAGTGAATTATGCACGCATTGAATAGGGCAGCTAGCAAAATGTAAATTATCGGATGGCAGAATTTGAAGGCCTCTGCAGGAAGACCATCACAGCCGGGCGATTTATTATTAGGTAGGCTGTTTATGGCATCGCTATTTATGACAGTTGTGAAAAACCACAATTGATTTGCAGTTCGTGTGGATTTTTGTAAAATAACGTGAGTCAGATTGACGGGAGGATACGCGGGAAGTCTGCCCAAGAGAAGAGGCACCCTCATTTGAATATTTTTCTAATAAACGGGAGAAATATAAAAGAATTTTTCTTTGTCACCTCTACTACTCACAAACACACATACACAAACACACACACACAGACACACACACACACACACACATATATATATATATATATATGATATATATATATATATATATATATATATATATACATAATATATTATATATATATATATATATATATATACTATATATATATATATATATATATATATATATATATATATATATATAAAGTTTTTTTGCCACGAAGGAAAAAAGGAAAAAGCGAGATAGCCGAGTACTTTCGTCCTGTTCGGACCCTATATATATATATATATATATATATATATATATATATATATATATATATATATATATATATATATATATATATATATATATATATATATATATATATATATATATATATATATATATATATATATATATATATATATATATATATATATATATATATCTAAGTCTTATCGCTTGGCGATAGACTTTTTTTTGTGTTTTCCTTACGACTGTCATTCGTAAGTATTTTTTGGTTCCTCTCATCTCCCTTGGATATCTTAGTAGAGAGGTTCTTTCTTGACTAGAGGAGATGATTCAAACAGGCTAGTTGAACAAGATAACAACTTTTATTCTGTAACGTCCATACTAGGAGATGCAGCTCGTCGGACGACCGATATGTTTGATCGTTGGCGTGGAACTGCCATTCTAAAGCATCGCGTCGATAGCGGAATATTAGCTATCTAAGCAATTCATATAAAAACACATACGTAGTCCGCCGGCTCGGAAGTTACAAGTTTCCGGCGTAGGTTACAGGTCAACCGCTTCCCATGGAAGTTGTTGTGCAAAGTTATCATAAACATAAAAATGTTGACAAAGCTTAGAGCTAGATCAGGCTACTGCAGACAGCGCATAGCGTAATCTAGGTCTGCTTTGGTCACGTAGAACCCTCCTAATGCCATGACCCTAGGTCATTGGTTTATATTTACAGATCTTGTAAATTTAATAGATGTAATTATTACATTAGGCTCGGACTGCTACCTATTCAAGCCTTGAATAACAAAAAAAAAATTACTTTAAACATTGTTCATAGGAGCGTGCTCGTAACATACGTCTAGGTTATAACCCATAATAAGTGATTAAATGCATAAAAATGGTTCTGTTACATACCCTTGTTGACATATTCATAAACAAAGATAAATGCATGGAAAATATAGATCCATATTTGGTAATACTAATGATTAGGTACCCAATAATAATAAAAAGGGTAAAAATCAAAACATGTATACATGATTATATGGATAACAGGTAACCTGATTAAGAATAATGGTTACTAAATAATGATTATAGCATGATCATGGATAATTGTTGAAAGAGTACTTGACACTCTTTGTAATAGATAAATATAATTGGTACAATGGATATAATAGTATAACTATGGAAATCTGCAGACAAGCAATATATAGGGCTGATATATTTTATTAGGTGCCCGAAAAATACCTTTAGGAATATATTAATGTATAATATTGGGCTATAATGATTTATTAGGCGCCCTGGAGATACTTTAACTGTTCAATGCAAAGGCGTGAGTCTTTCTTGTCCTACATTTTTGCCAGCATACGGACCGCTTTTCACACACAACACAATTCCAGACAATTCCCTAGGCACGAACTGAAGTGGCCAGGTTCAGGCGGCCCTAAACGCAAACGACTTGAGTTTAACGGGTACGTCATCTAGACGGGCCAGTACGTTCCCTTGAGATCCTTCTGTTTACGCCTCAGCCTACGCCAAGCAAAAGATGTTGACGGCGATAACCAATATGGCCGTCACGCTGAACACGGCTAGCAGAATGTATAGCGAAGATTTTCTCCACCTGCATAAGTCGATGACGCGTGGGTCATCTCAGCCAGTTGCGTCAAACGATGAGCTACTCGCGCGTTGTATGGGAGAGGTAGTGACGGGATGATTGTGGAAGCCCACGTGTAGTTCGCGAAATACGCCTTCTCACGTATTATCGTGTTGACCCCTCTGACGGTGTAGTTTGTAGATGTCCCCGTACAACCATCGGCTGCTACGAAGATAGGGGCATGGGCGGTGGTACTGTCCGGACACACGACGTCGAATCCGGCCTTATCATAACGGATCCAGGAACCATTATTCATCCTGTAATTGAATTTATTACCGTAAAAGGGATAAGTTTCCCCAGCACAACTTCGCTTGTATGAGAGAGAGAGCCGTTTAGCATTATGTCTAACTCACATGAATCCGTTGATATAGGATAGAATTCAAAAGAGTCAGCTGTACAAATTTTATTATTCATGGCTTCTGAACAGTGAGTGAGTTTATCTAAGTCTTTAATGATTGTAAATGATTTCTTATCAGAAGAAATCAGTACATGCCCCGTTAAATTGGATATTACTGGATTTGAGTTATTCGTCATAAAAGTAGGAAACGGTGCTATTTTGTATGATTGCCAAGCATCGAAGAATCAAAAGGAATTGTGATCATAATTCTATAATTTTCTACGCTGACTGATATTAGGCTATAATAGAATTCTACTTTATGGGCATCTAATAAAGGAATATAACCTAGCTTCTCCGTCCGTTTTCCAAAGTTAACGTCAGATCTTTAATAGGCATGAGGTGAGGAGATAACACACCCTTTGTTGCTAACGTAATTGCTTCTACGTAATCTTTTGACTTTTCAATAAAATGTGATATTTTCACACGGATATGATCTATTTTCGAACTATAGTAAGCTAAAGTAGCCAGCAAATGTTGAACTTCCATGACCTGATCGATATTATTTGAATGTTCATTAACGATATTCATTATTTGATTGATCGAAGATAACTGGCTGCGAAGTTCAGATAAGGCCAGTACTGTTTTGTGTTGCAAAAACTCAATTCTTATTTTGATTATTTATCTTGAGGCGATTTGAGATTCCTAAGCCTAGATTCGCAACTGATCCTAAGATGTTTAGTCCAGCTAGAATAAGCGGGTTGCGGCGTTCAAGAGTATTGTGCCGCACAGACCACATCAGCAGGTCACGAGCGAGTTCTTCTGCCTCGGCGGTTTTATTTTATATGTCATAAGACAACATTGTTTCCGCGACGCTTAGTGTTTGAGCTAGTGAAATCTCTGAGTTAGCATGAAAATACGTTCTGCATTTCCTTAAGGGAAAAATACCAAACCTCATCAGGTCATTCTGTAAGTTAAGGACGTCATCTTCAGGTAAGAAAATAGCATGCATATCTACTTCGATAACAATATTACTTGACACGATAAATACATCATCGATTCTCTCGATAATCGAGCCATGATTAATTCTATTTCTTTCGTCCTAGCGCTCTTTCCATACAACAAAGATGTCTGAATACACAATATCACTCCAACAATAACAGATTCATTTTTGAAACCTGCAATGAGTAAAACATATGTAATAACTCGCGTAAAAGAATAGGTTTACATACAATATGATTAATAGATATATATATATATATATAAATTATTATACAAGTTTCAGAAATACAACCATTTTTTCCCTCACTCCATCTACCTTCTTTAGTTCTGATATGTGCCAATGGGACTATTCTCACATCAGTGGGTTTGGATACATTTTGAACCCTAACTCTATTGGCCGTTAAATTTTCTAAAATGTTAAACGGCCTTCAAACTTAGGTGTCAGTTTATAATTTAAACCTTTACGTAGTATACTTGTATGTATACCTGATCGCCCACGGCATATGTTCTAGTTGGCTTAGCTATTTTATCATGATTTTTTTCATTATGATCTGTGCTTCTTCTAAATTCTTACGAAATTAATATTATATCGACTTATGCTTGCATCCATAACATCCTTTAGAGGATTTGATAAATTAGTTGTAGGCTTTAAGATGTGGAAAGGCGTTCGGGCCGGGATACCGTACAGTGCCTCGTGCGTGTCATTTTAATAGACACATGATACGAGTGATTAAGTGTGCTTAGTACCGCAGGTATGGCAATGTCCCCAGTTGGGATCTGCCCCCCTAGGGTGACCCTTAAATGTTTAAAACCTTACGATTTTGCCCTTTCACTAGCCCATTAGACTCTGGGTGATAGATCATGGTATTGATTTTCTTTATACAAAGGAATTCGCACAAGGAGTTAAGGAAATGATTATTGAACTCCCCGCCCGAGTCTGAGATAATGATGTGGAATTCCATGTTTACAAATGTAGCACTCGTAAAACTTCCTAGCGCACTCGACCGCGGTTTTTGTTTTTGTTTTAAGCGCTATCAGTTCTGTATATCGAGTCAAAGCGTCTATAATTACTAGGAGGTGCTTATTTCCTCTGTCTGACTCGTAAAATCCTGTTAATAAATCTAAATGTACTCTTTCAAAGGTTGATTTGGCACGGGGTAGGCCCCTAGGCTGACAGGTGTCTTCGTGTGCCCTTTGTATTCTAGACAAGTGCGACAATTTGCTATGTGCTTTTTTATATCTGTAAGCATCGTATGCCAATAAAATAAGGAGTTTGGCTTTCTGTGACATCAAGGTATAACCCGGGTGTCCGTGCAGTGGATTTTCATGCAAACCACTTTTAAGACAGTGGGTATGAGTGAGATATAGGCACCACCACCTGGTTGTTATTCAACTGCGGTGTGTTGCGGGTTTTCCTCGTCACGGATCTACACAGGATATTGTCCTGCTAGGATATAATTGCTGCTGCTTATACTTTAGGTATTCTTTTTCCTTCGGATTTCCGTTTTAACGCAATGAGGATTTTTTCTATTTGCGGATCTTTTCTTTGTTCCGTCTGTAATAGTTCAGCACTCCAGCCCAGATCTTCCTGGTTCAGATATAGTTTTTAACAACGGGCGTGGAGGTTGAGATACTATTAATTCAGCTAATGGCTCGGTACAAGATGAAGAGGGGTTGCGTGATAATGCGTCAGCAATGATATTTGCTTTCCCAGGTAAATACCGATCCTCGCGCCAAAGTCCTGAATGATCATGTGCCACCGAGTTCGCTTGGGGCTGTGACTAAAGCCTTTAAAGAAAAGAATCGGTTAGGGGCTTATGATCAGTGAGAACCTTGACGGGGTAACCGTATATTATGAATTTAAAATGCACGAGTGAATTAACAATAGAGAGCCCTTCCTTGTCTATTACTGCATATTTACTTTCGGAAGGTCTCAGTTTACGTGAATAAAAAGCTATAGGGAAAACTGTTTCTCATATTGTTGAAGCAATACCCCACCTACTCCTAGGTCTGAGGCGTCTGTTGCTATGAAAAAATTCCTTACCGAAGTCGGGAAATTTCAAGATAGGAGAACTACACAGTTCATCTTTCAATTTATCGAACGCCTGTTGATGAATTTCAGACCATACGAAAATCAACGCCCTTTTTTATAAGATCGGTTAGGGGAGCGGCTATGATTGAGTAGTTTGCGGATGAAGCGGCGATAGTATCCGCTGCATCCTAAAAATTGCTGTATTCCCTTGACGTTAGTAGGTATCGGAAAGTTACGGATAGCCGACACCTTATCGTGGACGACTTTAAGACCTTCACTAGAAACCGTGAACCTAGATAGACTAGTTCTGTTTTAAAAAAATTCACACTTACTTATCTTTACCCTTAAATATGCTGCCTTAATCTTTGTAACACTAACTCCAATTTACGTAAATGTTCTTCTAATGTGTTTGGAAAAGATTACTAAGTCATCCATGTAGGCATGTAGGATATCTCCCAACAAGTCTCCAAACACAATGTTTATCATACGAGTAAAAGTTATAGGAGCACAACGTAAACCAAAAGGCATACCGCAAAAATTCATAATGTCCCCTGGCTGTGCTGAAGGCAGTGTATGGGATACTCTCTTGTTCCAACGGAATCTGATGAAATCCTTTTAGTAAGTCTAGGCTTGTGAAATATTTATTCTGGCCTAGTAAGGATAGGATATCATCGGTTATGGTACTGGGGCAATCTGTCAGGGATTGATTCTTTCTTCATTTAAACGACGAAAATCTACGCATATCCGCCAAGTTCGATCTTTTTTCGGTACTACTATTAACGGAAAATTATAACGGGCTGTTTGATTTCCTAATGACTCCTTCTTTTAACATTTTACCTACTTCCTCTGTTATCTCATTCTGAAATTTCATAGGAAGTCGGTACGAAGGTACATAGATTACTTTCTGTTTGTCCTTGAGCCTTATTTGATGCTCGATGACATCCGTTTTTCCTAAGGTTCCATCCGTAGTTGAAAAAACATCATGATATTTAGTTAACAGATTCAGAAATTTCTGCTGAATTTCTTCTTCTTGAATGTCCTTATTGATTTTGTTCTTTATAGATTGCAAAAGGGGTTCATCCGCGACTGATTGAGCGTTGATTTTATCTCAGCTACGGTAAGAATGCGATGTTTATAAACTTCGGCATCCAAGATATGTTGATTTTTGTGGATTACTAAGTGGTATTCAAATGATTACAGACTTCGATGTTACATTGTTGTTGTGAGCCGACTGTATAAACGGCTTGTGTGACGGATAATCCGTATGTTTTCAGAGTTTTTTCGGAAAGGATTAATGTTTCGATCCTGGCAAGGTTCTCTTTACACGCACTATATATTTGAAGTTACGTTAGGCTCGAGAATTTGCGTGCAAGCTGATATTACGGGTGAGCGAGAGTTCTGTTGGGTTGCCCTGTATTATTTCTTGGTTCTGAGACAGGTGATTGGTTCCGTAATGTAAGTGACAACTCTGTCTGTCTCTTTATTTATCTAAAACTGATTTTAGGTATTAGAAGACCTATAGAATTTCCCTTTGATATACACGCCGTATTTTGCAGGTGCTAAGATAATATTTTGAGTGCCCATTGACGGTATCCGATAATTACTGCGGGATACATATTAATGTTTGTACAACGACAAAGGTATCAGCAAACGTGCGCTTACCGACCTTGTACTGTACATGAGTTACGCCCACAACATTTAATTCATTATTCCAATGCCTGAGAGCCTTATTCCGGACTTTTCTATAGGGAAATTTGAAAAGAGTAAATGATGAGTCCTTAAATCCATTATATTACGTGGACTACCAGAATCAAAGAACAGTGAATGACTTATGGTCCAAATTTACTGCATGTAAGGTTGGTCGCAACTCGTTTTGACTAATAATTGCATGAATTTGTTGCAAATCTACGGGAACCTGCACAGATTTTTTGATTCGGCCGTGTGTTTCATAGGAAAATCAATTGTCTCACAATGATCTGATAAATGATTAAACTGATTATTTGATACAAAAGATGTTGATATTGATGACCCAACATCGCCCTCTCCCCCCTTGGAGTGAACTACGTGGTATTTGTTTTGTTTATCACACCCTGAAAATTCGCTTGCCCTTGCGAGTTCTGGCTAGACGGCCCAGGAACAGAGGTACCTGAAGCACGATTTGTTTGTTTTCTGCTGTTGTGCAGAATTTCCGTTTGGTTGTTTCTTCTTATAGTACTGAGGACCCTTCTTTTTATTTGCACTGGCAACTGGTTGCGTGTTTGTAGCATTCTGCTGTTGATTCCTCGAGTAGCAACGGTTATATGAATGAGTTGAACTATTGTGTATTGAACAAAAACGCGTCCGACAGTCTGAAATCATGTGACCTGTCGTTTACAGTTATAACAAACCATCCTGCAACTTGATTATTATTATGTACCACATTTACTTGTTGTGGCTTGTTATCATTTTTTTGCAAAAACTTGAATGAGCGAAGGATCTAGGTCGGTACATTTAGACATGTGTTTTTTTGATTTGTTTATACACATCTAATTCCGTACTGTCGGGCTGCAATTTTTTATCAAAACACCGTACTAACGCTTCAGGCAACATTGCAGTGATAGACGTAAGGTAGATCAAACGGATAAAATCTTTCACTTTGATTTTAGCACCCGCAACCCACCCGAGTTACTTAAAACTATCCTGATATTCATTTAGCCGGTCGCAATTAGCGCCACCCTGCTCGACAACATTGAGCTGAGTCATGGAGGCTTGGTTAAGGATATTTCTCAATGCCAATACTACATCTAAAGCCTCTTCACCCCATACACGGCACGTATCTAATTTTAAAAACTCGTCCCATGTAGCTCCTCTTGGAAAGAAACCCCCTTAGATACGCACTTGCGTCACCTTTTGCAAAGTCAATGAAGCTCTTGGCCTCCTGTAATTGTACTGCTGGGTCTGTGATGCTTTTTTTGCTTTTAAATGAGCGTCTACAGATGAGATCCATGCCTCAAACATTTTGAGGCGGAACCCATTGACCCGACCTTGAAAGGGACAATCGCTGATCTCGCGCTAACGAGAGTCACCACATGGGGGTTGCCAGCCGGAGTAGTTGCCATTTCGGCTTTCACTTTTTTCTTATCACTTCTATTCCTTGCAATCCTATCAAAATATCTATAGAGTACACTCGACCACTATAAGTAAACGCATAAGCAATGTACTGTATAAGTGTGTTATAATAATAGGAAAATCCCCCAAAAGATACAAAAATACAGATAATATGATAAATATTATACGGAGAATTCCTGCAAGAAACGGTTAATGACAACGAGAGAAAAAAAAATTAATCTGCGGGCGAGAACCTCGTAGTTGAAGATTGATTCTGTGAATGAAGGAAGATTAATATGGCGAACAACTCACCCCCAGAATACTGGATGATCGACTCTTGATGAACAACACTTCACTGAGGAAAAGACCTGAATAGATAAAAATGGTACTTAGCTCCAGATATATTGCGAAGGATTGTTGACATGGGATGACGTCTCAGTTCCTGTCTACGTCTCGCGTCGGAAGTCGTGATGACGTCACGGTCTTCTCTCGGTGCACGATGCGTGGGAAGTCCAAGATTGATGACGTCACAGCCTCCGTCCTTGCTCGTGAACGGGTGATGTTCCCTGTGTTTGTTTCTTCTTTCCGTTGATGTTCGATGCTGCTCTCGTCCGTGTAGATTCTCGAAGATAAGTGACAACAGTTGCTCAACGTCGGTGTTAAATGCTTGTATTCCTCTCGATGAAGGACATAGTTGCGTCTTCATAAACTGTTGCGTTGATTGAGATCCCGTTTCCTCTGTTTAGTTTGATGTTGAAGGTGGAAGTTAGTTCTTGTAGACTTTCGGTCGGCTGATTGGGTCTTGTTAATTATATTCTTCGTTTATACGCTGCCACCACATCTAAGTCTTATCGCTTGGCGATAGACTTTTTGTGTTTCCTTACGACTGTCATTCGTAAGTATTTTTTGCGGTTCCTCTCATCTACCCCATTGGATATCTTAGTAGAGAGGTTCTTTCTGACTAGAGGAGATGATTCAAACAGGCTAGTTGAACAAGATAACAACTTTATTCTGTAACCTCCATACTAGGAGATGCAGCTCGGGTCGGACGACCGATATGTTTTTGATCATTGGCGTGGAACTGCCATTCTAAAGCCATCGCGTCGATAGCGGAATATTAGCTATCTAAGCAATTCATATAAAAACACATACGTAGTCCGCCGGCTCGGAAGTTACAAGTTTTCCGGCGTAGGTTAACAGGTCGAACCGCTTCCCATTGGAAGTTGTTGTGCAAAGTTATCAATAACATAAAAATGTTGACAAAGCTTAGAGCTAGATCAGGCTACTGCAGACAGCGCATAGCGTAATCTAGGTCTGCTTTGGTCACGTAGAACCCTCCTAATGCCGTGACCCCAGGTCATTGGTTTATATTTACAGATCTTGTAAATTTAATTTAATATATGTAATTATTACATAATATATACATACATACATACAAATATATATGTATATATATATATATATATATATATATATATATATATATATATATATATATTATATATATATATATATATATAAATATATAGATATATATATATATATATATATATATATATATATATATATATATATATATACATTCTGGAGTATTGTTTCTGAATTTTCCCTTCAATTGGGCGAATTTTACAAACTTTTAACCTTTGTTCGAGAAAAGACAAAGGGAAATGAGGCGAAGCAAATGGGAGGGTCAATCATTTTTATCCAAATATTTGCTAATTAAAAATCCTGTTTGTCTGTGTGAAGCGTAATCAGTTGCTATAATGAGCGTTAGAGTTTTGTCCGTTGATTGACATGAAAAATGAAGCGGAGGAATTTTTCTGAAATATTACCCAAAGTAAAAAGGAAAAGGTTAGTGGAAGTAAGGGAATTATAAAAAAAATGAGGGTAAAAGAAACGAAGAGTATGATTATAGAATAATAACTAATTCGAGTAAAATAACTAGGAACTTGCAACAATGACGGACGCTCGCTACAACAATAAACAGTAAATCGAAGTCATGATATTTATAAACCAATGACTTTTATTCGAAATGTTACGAAAGTTTCCTCTTAAACTGGAATAAACTATTTTCTGTCACAACAAGCAATGTATATTATGCTGACGTAACTAATATAATGAACGTACCAATCGGCAGTGTATTGTGATGGAATATTATTGTATTATTAAACTTTGATTTGGATTTTATTTCCTGTGTAATAGAATCTCCAATTTATTCACTGATTGCCTCCCAGTAACAATAACATGCATTATTGCCAGTGCAGAGAGATAAATAAAGTTATGAATGGACCAAATGCTCTCGAATATAAGGGTAATGCAAGAGAGGGTCGAAACAGCAAGTGGCGGCCTATGGACGTTTTGAACCATCCCGAAGATAGGGCTGAAATATTTCTATTTTGCATATTTGTATTATATCTGGCTGATGGTAAGAGAGACATGCCTAGACTGGATGACAGAGAGTTCGAAAATGGAGGTGAATGTCCATAAATTTAATAGATAAGCAAGCATATACTAATATTGTAGTTTATCAAACAGAAACTATTCATGTGAACCGAAATATAAACGATACACTACAGGATATGCTACACCTTTGGTATAGCTTTTTATATTTATTTGTGTGAACTGCATTAGTGTGCCATAATGCTGTATCGACAATGGGTATCGGATTTCAGCAGACAGTCAAAAACAGGAAGAAAGGAACCAGCAGCCGTATACCACTGTTCTTCCTTCAGTCTAGTTATATGCCCCTTTTTAAACAATTTCCCATCGCTATTCTATGAAAGGAGCGCGACTTTGGCTCCGAATGGTGGTACCTGCCACGACCATAATTATGCAAAATATACAGTTATGATCCATTTCGAGAGATATTTTAGCACAAACCGAAAAATCAACATACACTGTATGACGAGGAAAGGATGAACCGGAACTGTTCAGTATTTCTCTATTAGTTTCATTTTGAACGATATAATGTGGATTACAATTTGGTCCACGATTTTTCTTGTAAGCTATTTGTATAAATGATAGACTCTCTGAGGGTTAGAATCAAGTCCTCGTCGTAGAATAAGTTTTCGCACAGGAAGTAGGCTCTCTAACCCTGATCATTCGAATATCAGGAATCATGCAAAAGTTTGCAAAACACATATAGGAAGAGACGATTATTGTATCATAGGACAAACGCAAAACCCTCATGAACTACGAATTTAGAGTCCCTTGCTCATCAAACAAAGCTGCTTCCGAGCTGAATATCCAAACAGAGCTCTTCGATCCAACTGTATCTTAACTAACCGTGTCTTCTTCTGTTTTCTCTCTTGTCATTTAGTCCTCCTTTCTCTGAACTGAAGGTTATTCGGCAGTTTAGGTTTTAAATATAATTTTTGTAATTCCAAAATTTAGGCTTTTTACTGTTTTTGCAATATTTTATATTTTTTTTTAAACATTTTAAATATCTTATGAGGGTCAAAATGACCCTCATCTAAATAATAGGAGAGAAAACCTAACTGGAAAACGTGAACCTACCTTCGAAGGTGTCATCTCTGTAGCTAGCTGGAAATCCATTATTAAAACTCTAGGCGAATTCAAACTCCCGCTATTACAAAAATATAATATTTATTTCCCAAAAACGCTAACATGAAAATGGAATAAAATGAGTTAAAGAACATCCCAGAAACGGTTAAACTACCATGACTCTTCCATGAAATCATATTTAAATAAGTATCCCCTCTTATCTACTTCTGTCCGACTATTCATTAGTCTTTATCAATAACTGTCAACACAAGTCTAGACAATCCATTTTATAATGATGACTTCGAATCTATCTGAAAATGAGAATATAATTATCAAACAATGAAATGTTAAAATTCATCAATAAATGAGTGTCGCATCATACTTCCCTTTCTCTAGAAACTGAACTCAATGTCACTACATAAAAGGTATAACTTTTCAAAATCTTTCACTTTACCTTTTCCGATGAATCTTAGCGCCCTCCTCTATGGCGAGTTACCACACAAAGCGAATATCAGGTAATGGCTGCCTAATCCCTCACTAGGGGTATTCTATTCCATCTATTTCATCTTACAAATGTACGTATGTATGCTGTCCAACAAACGAACGGATACACGCACGTTGCTGAACACATGCTAGTCTATTCATGTACACGTTTTATCTAGTGCACATGTTCGGTGACCTGAAGTGACCTGAAGTAACCTTTCCTTGCTTATTATCAAGTTGTGTCTCATATCAGCATCTTGAGGAATTCACTGTTCTGCACCTGTCTCTAAACACCAAGCGCTAAGGTTATCAGCCCCATTTATTTTGATATACATCTCCTTATATATCTGACCAGTGCCTTGATATATATGTATATATTTATATATATATATATATATATATATATATATATATATATATATATATATATATATATATATATATATATATATATATATACACAAATATAAATATATATATATATATGTGTGTGTGTGTGTGTGTGTGTGTGTATGTGTGTGTGTGTGTGTGTTTGTCTTTATTTATTGAGCTATATATTACGGACAAGCTCTGATTTTTCTTGATGGGCGGTTAATCAAGGAAAATTGTTTTGTTATTTCCAGACAATCAGCCCTTACCCTTTGCAGTTTAGTGGACATGGATATAACATGGATTTATTCATTCACAACTCGGGTAAAGGCGCAGTTGGTGGATAGGCACAAAAATGTTTCTTCTCACGTTAATCCCATCCATAAAGGCTGAAGTGCCCTACTCTGATAACACATGAAAAGGATTCGAGGCTTACCTTATACCTCCGAAATCTTTACCCGAAACAGACAGCATGCCTCATAGTTTCGTATAAGCATATGTGCTTCTGCTATCTTTGTTTATTAAGCTTAATAGCATGAGAATCTGATTGCTATTAAATTTCAAGAACAATTTACAAGAAAACCTATTTCACTCTCTGAGGCTTTATTTGCTTTTAATTATTCATGGATGACTAATTGGTTTTTAAGCTTGAAATTTTTTATATATTTATCTATAAAATATATATATATATATATATATATATATATATATATATATATATATATATATATATATATATATATATATATATATATATATATATATATATATATATATATATTTTCGTTAAAAGCATTGCTTTAGTGGCATCAATAAGTTTTCTTGCAGGTATCTTCATACCGACGAAGTTTTTTCCGATTCTCGTTCGTCAATTTCTGGTGAAATATACGCAGACTTCCTTCTTCCATTTATTGAATTTTTGTCACGACAGCTGTTTCGCCTTATGGCATTATCAAGCGACTACTGACTTACAATCTGACCTTTCGGCCTATTTATCTCATCGTGTGGGAGGTATGACCTCGAGGTATGGGTACTGGTTAGTCTAGGGATTAACAGCTTAAGGGCGTTGTTTTAGTTACAAAGAATATAAGGACATATGTACTGCGACATAAGAGTGAAAGTTTAAATTTAAACAGTGGTTAAATAAATATTCAAAAATACAATGCCATGTTGCTAGAGTTTCCTTAAATGTATGTTTAAAATTTAATATGTTACATGTTGGTTTTAGATAAAAATTACAAAATTACATACAGGAAATGAAAATGAATATAGAAATCTAAATACGGGAGTACAAATATATGTATATATTTTATAGCATGCATAAAGGTACAAGAGATAATTTTCTGTTTATACATAAATGTGTATGATTTAAATTTGAGTGTGTGTGTGTGTGTGTGTGTGTATGTCCAAAATGGTCTACGTTGGTTAACGGTTGCTGATTCTGTTGGGCGGGTCTCAGCGACCTGAGTAAGATGTTACTTTTACTTTCGCTGACGCTGGGTCTTCTCATGCCTTCCAAGGGGCGCGATGTTCTCGGTGGATTGGGGCGCGCTGTCTGGTCCCTGTTCTTGGTCCCCATTGGCTTGGGTATTCCTTCTCCTGCTGGAGGGGAGTATATGGTCCGATTCTTGTTGGACGTTCAAGGTCGGCTTCTGAATAGCGATGCTCACTGCTTCCGTTTATTAAGAGCGACCGTAGTTTGTCTTCTCTGTGTACGACCTGGGTGCCTTCTATGAGCTCTTGTAGAGATGGCTTCCTGTCGTGAACATCTATGTAATGTTGATTGGATGGCCCCTTGATTCTATGAGCCCAGCAGACGTCTCCGAAGGGTCGTTGTAGTGTGCCCGATGTAGTTTTGGCTGTGAGGTTTACACACCTCCTCTGGACAAGTAAATTTGTAAACTACATTCGTGCACATCTCCTTCGGTCCCCCCGGAGCGGTGCTGTTCTTCATTATTAAGGCTGCTACAAGTTGGCTTACTATATATCCTGAGGCTTATTTTATGGTAAGGGGCTTTTGGGGTTACGCCTCTGTTTATTATTTCCGCGTAGTGTGCAGCAATCCTCCTTGTATGCCAGACCCATATAATGTACACGATGGTAAATAATCAAGTTTTCCTCGTTTTTTTCGCCATGGTGTTGGGTTGGTAAAATTCGTCCATTTTCTTTTTTATTGCTGCTTCGATAATTTGATCTGCATACCCGTTGTTTTGTCCAGCAGTTGGCGAATTCGGTCGAGTTCGTTATGTATATCTTTCCATGATGAGCTGTGTGTGAAGGTTCTGTTGACATACGCATCACGACAGACTTTTTATATGCGTCCGGGCACTCCCCCGCGTGCGTTCAAGCAACGCCCAGCGTTCGTTGCTTTCGTATAAACGGTCGTCTTAAACTGTCCTTCTTGTTGTTTTACCAGGACATCAAGAAATGGCAAAGTCTTCTGCTGGCTGTGCTCTGTGGTGTAAGTTGAGCACTGAGTTTCTTTTCAGAGCATCTGCTAGTTTTTTGGTATCTTCAGGCTCTTTTATTGTGACGAATATATCGTCGATGTACCGCCCATAAATCCTAGGTTTTAGATGTTCTCTAAAGGTCCTTTCTTCGACGGTGGCCATGTACATATTTGCAAAGAGGACCCTAGTGGGGGATCCCATGGCGACTCCGTCTACTTGTCGAAATAATTCCCCCTGATGAGAGAGGAAAGGGGCTTCTGTAGTGCTAGCTTTCAGCATCTCTCGGAGGACATCTTCGGAAATGGGCAGCGGGTTCTTCTCGGACCTGTATACACGATCAAGAATGATGTCGATCGTTTCTTCGACGGGGGGGGGGGGGGGGGAACGTTCGTAAACAAAACTCTCCACGTCGAGTGAGGCAATGTCGTCTTCTGTCCTTTTTCCTGTAGGAGATCAATAAACTCCCACCGCTGATTTCAGTGAATGATGCACCGGTATGTAAGGTACCAGCAAATCATTCAGGACTTTCGCTATCCTATAGGTTGGGGATGTCATCTGAGAGATGATGGGCCTTAGGGGGTTGCCTGCCTTGTTTGTGTTTCTTTTTCACTGTTCCGTAGCAGTAACCGGGCCATAGTCCTCCTTTTACCTTATAGACCGACTTTTACAACTCCGAGATGATGGTAAGCTAGAACTAACACCTACCGTCATTGATGAACTTGTTGGAGAAGCAGGACGACAGAGAGGACATTTCCGAAACCAATTAATCACCAAGGAGATGAGGGAAGCCGCTAAAGAACTACGTAGCAACCCAGACATCATCATACGGAAAGGTGACAAATCATCAGTGTACGTAGTGATGAAGAAAAGTGATTATTTTGAAAAGATGGATAGGATCCTCCTGGACACTTCCAAATTCCAACGCTTGACAAAAGACCCCACCGAGGACCTCAGAAAGAAAGTGTCGAGGCTTGTGACTAGGGCCAACAATCAGCAGACGTCGTAAAATTCCCTAAGGTTAAAAGGAGACTATGGGCCCGGTTACTGCTACGGAACAGTGAAAACACACAAGGCAGGCAACCCCCTAAGGCCCATCATCTCTCATGACATCCCCACCTATAGGATAGCGAAAGTCCTGAATGATTTGCTGGTACCTTACATACCCGGTGCATATTCACTGAAATCAGCGGTGGAGTTTATTGATGCTCCTACAGGAAAAAGGACCAGAAGACGAACATTGCCTCACTCGACGTGGAGAGTTTGTTTTACGAACGTTCCCGTCGAAGAAACGATCGACATCATTCTTGATCGTGTATACAGGTCCGAGAAGAAAAACCCGCTGCCCATTTCCCGAAGATGTCCTCCGAGAGATGCTGAAAGCTAGCACTACAGAAGCCCCTTTCCTCTCTCATCAGGGGGAATTATTTCGACAAGTAGACGGAGTCGCCATGGGATCCCCACTAGGGGTCCTCTTTGCAAATATGTACATGGCCACCGTCGAAGAAAGGACCTTTAGAGAACATCTAAAACCTAGGATTTATGGGCGGTACATCGACGATATATTCGTCACAATAAAAGAGCCTGAAGATACCAAAAACTAGCAGATGCTCTGAAAAGAAACTCATGGCTCAACTTCACCACAGAGCACAGCCAGCAGAAGACTTTGCCATTTCTTGATGTCCTGGTAAAACAACAAGAAGGACAGTTTAAGACGACCGTTTATACGAAAGCAACGAACGCTGGGGCGTTGCTTGAACGCACGCGGGAGTGCCCGGACGCATATAAAAAGTCTGTCGTGAGTGCGTATGTCAACAGAACCTTCACACACAGCTCATCATGGAAGATATACATAACGAACTCGACCGATTCGCCAACTGCTGACAAACAACGGGTATGCAGATCAAATTATCGAAGCAGCAATAAAAAAGAAAATGGACGAATTTTACCAACCCAACACCATGGCGAAAAACGAGGAAAACTTGATTATTTACCATCGTGTACATTATGGGTCTGCATACAAGGAGGATTGCTGCACACTACGCGGGATAATAAACAGAGGCGTAACCCCAAAGCCCTTACCATAAAATAAGCCTCAGGATATATAGTAAGCCCAACCTTGTAGCAGCCTTAATAATGAAAGAACAGCACCGCTCGGGGGGACCGAAGGAGATGTGCACGAATGTAGTTTACAAATTTACTTGTCCAGAGGAGGTGTGTAAACCTCACAGCCAAAACTACATCGGCACACTACAACGACCCTTCGGAGACGTCTGCTGGCTCATAGAAATCAAGGGGCCATCCATCAACATACATAGATGTTCACGACAGGAAAGCCATCTCTACAAGAGCTCATAGAAGGCACCCAGGTCGTACACAGAGAAGACAACTACGGTCGCCTCTTAATGACGGAAGCAGTGAGCATCGCTATTCAGAAGCCGACCTTGAACGTCCAACAAGAATCGACCATATACTCCCCTCCAGCAGGAGAAGGAATACCCAAGACCAACAGGGACCAGACAGCGCGCCCCAATCCACCGAGAACATCGCGCCCCTTGGAAGGCATGAGAAGACCCAGCGTCAGCGAAAGTCAAGTAACATCCTTACTCAGGTCGCTGAGACCCCGCCCAACACGAATCAGCAACCGTTAACCAACGTAGACCATTTTGGACATACACACACACACACACACACACACTCAAATTTAAATCATACACATTTATGTATAAACAGAAATTATCTCTTGTACCTTTATGCATGCTATAAAATATATACATATATTTGTACTCCCGTATTTAGATTTCTATATTCATTTTCATTCCTGTATGTAATTTTGTAATTTTTATCTAAAACCAACATGTAACATATTAAATTTTAAACATACATTTAAGGAAACTCTAGCACATGGCATTGTATTTTTGAATATTTATTTAACCACTGTTTAAACTTTCACTCTTATTGTCGCAGTACATATGTCCTTATATTCTTTGTAACTAAAACAACGCCCTTAAGCTGTTAATCCTAGACTAAACCAGTACCCATACCTCGAGGTCATACCTCCCCACCCACCGATGAGATAAATAGGCCGAAAGGTCAGATGTAAGTCAGTAGTCGCTTGATAATGCCATAAGGCGAAACAGCTGTCGTGACAAAATTCAATAAATGGAAGAAGGAGTCTGCGTATATTTCACCAGAAATTGACGAACGAGAATCGGAAAAAACTTCGTCGGTATGAAGATACCTGCAAGAAAACTTATTGATGCCACTAAAGCAATTGCTTTTAACGAAAATTGTATTAGAGAAAAACTATGCCCTAAAAGTATATATATATATATATATATATATATATATATTATATATATATATATATATATATATATATAATATATATATATATAACATATATGAAAATATATCATTTGGGAGGTAAAGTGAATTTAGATATTAAAGGACATTTGTGGCTTGAATTGATATATATATATATATATATATATATATATATATATATATATATATAATATATATATATATATATATATATATATATGTATATATATATATATATATATATATATATATATATATATATATATATATATATATATATATATATATATATATATATTTATATATACATATATATACATACATACTTATATATATATAGATATATATATATATATATATATATATATATATATATATATTATATATATATATATATTACCTCCTAGGGTTATAAATTAATGAGATATTGCCAATATGTTTGCTGTGACCTATTAAAATGATGAGAACAGAACCGAAGCAACGACCTGAGAAAAGCTGATGAAATGATTTCTGTGGGGTGGCGTATATAAACTGCATAGAAAGACGAGTCAATGTACGAGTTCATGGGCTCTTTTCAAAGTGCCTTTGGGAAATGGTTGTAGCCAGTATTATGAGGCGTTAACGAAGTGTGCATTCGTATGTGCGTGTGCGCCTCTTCCTTTGATAAGGTATCACCAACCAGTCTATGGGAGACTTGGCATAGAGATGTCTTTGGAAGAAAGACAAGATGTCGGGGAAGCTCAGCAAAGTTTCTTTATAATATAGTGTGTGAAATATTCCGGCTGCTTTGGTGAGTCTTGAACTATTTTAGCCAAAGGGTGGCTTGTTGTCTATTTAATATTTATGAGAATATCCAATCTTTAATCTTTGTTGTTAAACTTATGTGTACTTATGAGTGGTTTCTCATGTCTTTGAAACAGACGGTTCTGGCGGAACCAAGGGGGGGGGGGGGGGCGACCGAGGGAGTCCCCGATGGGAGAATAGACAATTGGTGTGACCATTACTGTTTAGACATTTTAATATTGGGGGTTTATCTGAATTAAGTTAGTCTGTGAGACCTGATTGATTTACTATCTTTTATTGTTAAATAAATGTATTTTTATAATGCAACTCTCTCATTTTGATTACCTGACCGAATGGAGAGAAAGAGTGGAGAGAGAGAGAGAGAGAGAGAGAGAGAGAGAGAGAGAGAAAATCGCAAGCCGCTGGTTGCTTAGAGAGAGAGAGATTATGTGTTGGTATGCCTGACATTCGGAGTTACACGCTTACCAAATGAATAAGGAGGTTCATATGCTCGTTACAGGTGGTGGCAGCTGGCAAAAAGCGGTGTAAAAAGTTTTTTTTATGCCTGGGTACGCTAATGAAGAGATAGGTGACCAGTCAAAAAATAGAGGGTTATGGCTTAGCGATAGTTTTCGAATGACAAAACCTTTGTGGGATTATGGAAAATTGTTAAATTGTTAGTTTTTCAGTTACTAAGTGAGAAAAAATGAGAATATCTATCCGTAAGCTGTGCAAAGGGGAGATGGAAGGATTTTCTTAGACTCAGCATTTGGCCCAGGCAGTCTGCCTAGGAGCGGTTGCGGCACTCAGTGTGACTTTTGTTTTGTGTGATTATCGAGTGCATCCTGAGATGGCCCGCGGGGGTGTTGTTATTAGTGCCTTGCGCGAATTCCGAGTTCTTTTTGTTCCCATTATGGAGTGGTGAGTGTTAAAATACATTGTTTGTTTACAAGGGGGAGGGTTTTTTTTAAATATTTCAGTTGAAATGGGACTGGTTTAAGAGGTCAAATTTTTTTTTCTTTCCCATAGCAGCAGAAATTGGCGTGTTTTCTTTATTGGCGCGTGTTTAGAATAGACGCATTCGTCTTTGTTTAACATAAGGGTGTATAAGGATGTTTTCATGCATGCGAACTGTGCTTGGATAGCATATTTCGCTTGGAGACAAAGCGCCCACCCATTTTCTTACGGTTCAGCACATTTCTGCTAACCGGCACAGAGAGGCGCGTTGCAAGGGGAGTATGGCCTGCTAAGGGGGTATTGCAAGGGGAGGGTACTGGTGTATACCTCGGGGGGTCCTCATACACTGTTCAAGTGGAGGTGGTACTGGTCTGCATCGGGAGAGACGAATTTGCCCTTGAAAGTTATTTTCAATGCCAGGATATCAGTTGATTGATTAGTTGATGAAGTGAAATGCCCGTAGAGTCTTTTTTTTATTTTTTTTTAGAAAAGAGATTTTCTTTCTCTTAGATTAAGAGAAAATGGTAATTGAAATTCATGATGGTGTAAATTTTCCTTATTCTTGAGAAGACACAAATATAATGGGGACACAGATTATTATTATTTTTTGTTTTGTGTGGAAGAGATTGCCTAAAAAAATGCTGATGAGTGGTGTTGTCAAGTGATGTTGATTTGGGTGTGGTAATGGTGGTGTATCTTGGGGTTCAGCATCACTGGTGTATGCTATTTGAATTACACCCTTACTTGAGATCTTTGCAAGAGAATTATTACTATGGAGAATTATTTTTGTTGTTATTGTTATTATTAATAATTAGTATCATTGTATGACATATGTTACAGGAGGGTTGCTTAAGTATAATTATCATTACGGGAGACTTGTTTTACGAGAGATTTGAGATATTTCATGGGAGATTATTTTATAATTATTACAGATAATTATTCATGGAGAATTATTATAATGAATGAATGGGAGAATCTTGGGTTAATTATTTGTTGAGATTTTTGTAACTTTGGAGAATATTTCAGTCATTCATGAGTGATGAGTTTTTGCTGAATCTTGATGAATCTGACTGAATCTTGTGAATTGTTGAATCTTGCTGAGCTTTTGGTGAATTTTGTGCTGAATTTTGTGCTGAGTTTTTTGGTGAATGGACATGCATTAACATTGGTGATGGTGTTTTTTATACTGATACTGGTGCATTTTGATAGTAATTTTGGTGATTTTGCTGACAGTGATATTTCTGATACTGAGTTTTTTTTATTTACTAATATGTGGGTGTTGTAATGCTATCAAGGGTGGTGAAATCTTTTTTGAATATGGGAGGAACTAACAACACATTATTTTTGTTCCTCTTTTTTTATGAGTTCAGCAGATAATTGCTTGACATACGTGAGTCACGGGAGATAGGTAACAATGCCGTTGATTTGTCTGTTCTCCTTTTTTTGGAGGTTTGCCATCGCTGACACAAGTTTTTTTATCATGGGTGTAAAATTAAAACACGCTGTGCAAAAAAACGGTAAAGGCTAACGAGTTTCTTTTTTTTCGTTGTATTGTACACTGAATTCAATCATTTTTGATATATAATACATTGTAAAACAATAAAAGCAACACCGGAAAAATATTATCACAAAATTATGTACGAATTCGTAGGCGCAGACGTAAAAAAATTGTTTTTTTTTTTAAATTACACCATAAATCTAAATATTGTTCTAGAGACTTCCAATTTGTTTCAAAATGAATACAAATGATTAAATATTACGATACTGTAAGAGTTTTAGCTTTACAATTGCGTTTTTCGAGACCATTTTCGGTAGAGTCAAAGTTGACCGAACGTGGTTTTTTTTCTATTTACTGTGATTTATATGCAAATATTTCGAAAATGAGAAAAGCTACAACCTTCAAATATTTTTCCTTTTATTTTAAATGAAATTGCGCACATTTCCATATATAAAACTCTATGAAATGCCTAATATGAAACGGAGCAAATTTTCCGAGAATTCGATGTATGCAATTCGGAGATTTATGGCGGAGAATCCGCGCGCGGAGGGAAGGAAAGTTTTTTTTTCATAAATTCACCATAAATCGAAATATTGTGCTAGAGACTTCAAATTTGTTGCAAAAGGAAGGTAAATGATTGAATATTACTAAATATAAGACTTTTAGCTTACAATTGCGTTTTTCGACCATTTCGGTAGAGTCAAAGTAGACCGAACGTGGTTTTTTTTTTATTTATCGTGATTTATATGCAAATATTTCGAAATGAGAAAAGCTACAACCTTCAATATTTTTCGTTGTATTCTACATGAAATTGCGCACATTTTCATATATAAAACTTTATGTAACGGCTAATTTAAAATGGTGCAAACATTACCACAATCGCACGTATGATTTTTCGGAAGAGTTACCGCACGGACGTAAGGAAAATGTTATTTTTTTCATAAATTCACCATAAATAGAAAATATTGTGCTAGAGACTTCCAATTTGTTACAAAATGAAGGTAAATGATTGAATATTACTAAAATATAAGAGTTTTAGCTTACAATTGCGTTTTTCGACCATTTCGGTAGAGTCAAATTGACCGAAGGTCGAAAATTTGTCACTTATAATTTTTTATATGAAAATATTTCAAAACTGATAAAAGCTACAACCATGGGTTGTTTTTAGTTGTATTGTGCATGAAATTGCACACATTTCTATAATATAAAACTTTATGTAACGGCTAATTTTAAAATGGTGCAAACATTACCACAATCGCATGTATGATTTTTTTTCGTAAGAGTTTACCGCGCGGACGTAAGGAAAAAGTTTTTTCATAAATTCACCATAAATCGAAATATTGTGCTAGAGACTTCCAATTTGTTGCAAATTAAGGTAAATAGTTGAATATTACTACAATATAAGCGTTTTAGCTTACAATTGCGTTTTTCAACCATTTCGGTAGAGTCAAAGTTGACCGAAGGTTGAAATTTTGGCACTTACGTTATTTATATGGAAATATTTCAAAACTGATAAAAGTTACAATCATGAGTATTTTTTTGTTGTATTTTAAATGAAATTGCGCACATTTTCATATATAATACTTCATGTAACGGATAATTTAAAACGGTGCAAAAATAATGTCAAAGTGACAAAATAATTTTTGAGATTTGTCACTGATACTTTTTAGTGTGATAAGAAGAATTCGCGCTTGCGCGCCTGCGTAACGATTGTAAACAAAACAACGCCTTGATCCGTGAACTCCCAGCATCCCCTAAGGCGCGTGATACAAAAGTTTTTTTCGGGCTGGTAGGTCTATAAGTATTTTTCTGCGAATTTAAAAAAAAACTTTTTTGAGCCGACGTATGGTACGTCCATTCGGAAATCGGGGGAGATTTTGACTCGACGTTTAATACGTCCATTCGGCGTTTAAGGGTTAATATGGTGTCACATTAATATATGGAGGTGGAATCAATCTTTGGTGGGTGACCCTTTTATTGTTGCTATGGGAGTTTTGTTTTTTCGAGCAAGGAGAAGATTTCTGTGGTTCCTTCTCTTTGGTTTCGTGACTGTTTGGAGGCGAGTGGCATTCTTGCATTACGAGTCCTATGGAGATGTGTGCATTTTTTATCACCAAGTATTTTTTTGGAGGCATATAATTGGGCAGTGTCCATGTGAGAGAAATGTCTTCGAGACAAATTTTTGAACACATTAGTCATATCCTGGAATTAGTTTTGTGAAACGTGGCTTACTTCGTGTCAGATAGACATTTTTCTATAGAATCATGAGTTTCCAAACTTGTGTGTCTGACTAGACAATTTTTTGTGCTGCAGTTTTGAGCAAACGTCCGCAGGTGGATTTTTCTGCTGACAAGCGCTGTGTGCTGACTCTTTTCCTTTAGTGGTGATTGATCAGAGATTTTGCAATATCTGGAAATGTTGACAGCATTTCACGAAAGCGCATGTGTAAGAGTTTGCTTTCTGGCAAATTCCGTAGCTATTCATGAGGCATTTCTTGGGAAAAACGCGAGTTATGCATATGCATATTATGTATTTAGTGATGGGGGAAATCTACTTGTGATTATCTTTTTTTTTTCTTCCTTTTTCCTACGAGAGATATAATTGGCGATTGAGCTTAAATAGCATTTCTTTTTGGACGGGAGATGTGATTTATCGGGGTTGTTATTTACGTAAATGGGAGTTTGACATTAAGTCTCATTGTACTTAATTATATAGAAGTAAGCGTTTTGCTGTTAATCATTGGAGATTTCTACTGATTTTGTGAGTTGCTGTAATATCAGAGCTTGAGAGAACATTTTTGGGTCTGGGCTTGTTTACGTGATTTTTTTTTATCCTTGGGCTCATTACGATTTTTTTCTTTTTTTTTTTACTTATGAAGACATTCAGTTTGAAATGTGAGTGCAGAAATCTGTGGAGTTGCTGTGAGTTTTTGAGTTGTGTGTGTGCTGATGTGTGACTTTGGGGAATTGAGTTGAGAACTTGATATTTTTTTTTTCCTTTGAGAGTTATGATAATGACTTATGATTTAGTGGTCATATTAAGTGGAGTTAATTGGGAGACGTTCAGTTAGTATTTCTGACCTTTTTGAGATCATTGTTTGATAGAAGTAGTATGTCTAGGGTTGATTTTCTTGGATTGACCGATGACTTGACTGACATACTAACACACCAAAAGTCATTTCCTAATGCTAGCAAGACGCCCACCATCCGTTGCAGAGAGTATTGCTGTTGTTTAGTCCATGGTGATTACGAGAGTCTACAAGTTCTACAGCGCTTTTGGGGATCTGTTGAAGTCGTTAGAAGTCTTCTACAATGAGGGAGGCATTCCGTCTTCCTACAGCCTGGCTACAGTTTGAGGGGCAGCTAGTTGCAGACAAAGAGGGATATTCAAGAATCCAAGGTGAGAGAAAATTCTGGTGTTATTTGGAGAAATGAAGCATGATAAGACTTTATTTTATAATACCAGAGACGTGCAGTTATTACTTATATTTTATTTTAAGCCGGCCAATGTGTTTTTGTTTTTATTTATATAAGCTATTTTGTTTGACCATTTTGCTAGGCTGGAGCTAGCATTTGTTGGTGGCTGAACTATATTACTTCTAGGGTTATAATTAATGAGATATTGCCAATATGTTTGCTGTGACCTATTGGAATGTGGAGAACAGAGCCGAAGCAACGACCTGAGAAAAGCTTGATGAATGATTTCTGTGGGGTGGCGTGATATAAAACTGCATAGAAAGACGAGTCAATGTACGAGTTCATGGGCTCTTTTCAAAGTGCCTTTGGGAAACTGGTTGTAGCCAGTAATATGAGGCGTTAACGAAGTGTGCGTTTCGTATGTGCGTGTGCGCCTCTTCCTTTGATAAGGTATCACCAACCAAGTCTATGGGAGACTTGGCAAAGAGACGTCTTTGGAAGAAAGACAATATGTCAGGGAAGCTCAGTGAAAATTTCTTTATAATATAGTGTGTGATATATTCCGGCTGCTTGGGTGAGTCTTGAACTGTTTTAGCCAAAGGGTGGCTTGTTGTCTGTTTAATATTTATGAGAATATCCAATCTTTAATCTTTGTTGTTAAACTTATGTGTACTTACGAGTGGGTTTTCTCATGTCTTTGAAACAGACGGTTTCTGGCTGAACCATGGGGGGTGGACCGAGGGGAGTCCCGATGGGAGAATAGACAATTGGTGGGACCATTACTGTTTAGACATTTTAATATTGGGGGTTTATCTGAATTAAGTTAGTCTGTGAGACCTGATTGATTTACTATCTTTTGTTGTTAATAATGTATTTTTTATAATGCAACTCTCTCATTTGATTACCTGACAGAATGGAGAGAAAGAGGTGGAGGAGAGAGAGAGAGAGAGAGAGAGAGAGAGAGAGAGAGAGAGAGAGAGAGAAAAGTCGTGAGCTGCTGGTTGCTTAGAGAGAGAGAGAGATTATATTATGTGTTGGTATGCCTGACGCTCGGAGTTACATGTTTACCAAATGAATAACGAGGTTCATATCCTCGCTATATATATATATATATATATATATATATATATATATATATATATATATATATATATATATATATATATATATATAATGCACAAGGAGCAGGAGCAGGAACAAACATGGCGAAGTATTGGAAAAGGTAGGACCTAATGGAGACCCCATAGCCATACCCTCCACTTGTGTCTAAAAGTTATTGTTAAAAATAAAGGCGGTGTCCAGCACCACCATTTCTAAAGGAGACTTGAAGGTAGAACGGTTAAAATTGTGTAAGCACGAATCAGACTGGGGAAATAACTTGTCTAAAATTATGCTAATGGTCTCACTAACAGGAACTTTGGTGAAAAGGGATTCAACATCGAAGCTCGCCAAAGTATTTTTCGTACCGAAGATAAAATCAACCGGTTCTGAGATCTGTGATGAAAGACAATGTCATTAACGAAGAAACTTATCGTCACCTGTTTTCCACCGGCTCTTCCTTTATTGTTATGTATGGCGTACCCAAAATTCATAACCCTAGTGTTCCCCTCCGCCCTATTCTAGCGTCTTACAATACACCTTATTATCAACTTGCAAAAAATTTGTTGTCCAGTTGCTTGAACATTTAACTAAGAATCAATATACCGTTTCCAGTTCAAAATCGTTTCAAGAATCAGTACTCCCCCAAGATTCTGATACATTTATGGCGAGCTTCGATGTTTGAAACCCGTTTTTACCAATGCTCTTGTTAGGAAGACCATTAGCATGATTTAGACAAGTTATTCCCCCAACTTGATTCGTGCTTCCACAATTTTAACCGTTCTACCTTCAAGTCTCCTTTAGAAATGGCGGTGCTGGACACCGCCTTTATTTTTAACAATAACTTATAGAGACATGTGGAGGGTATGGCTATGGGTCTCCGTTAGGTCCTACCTTTTCCAATATCTTTATGTGCTCGCTGGAAGAGCGCTTTTTAGATGAGTGCCCTCGTTCCTTCCGCCCTTTATTCTATAAAAGATACGTTGATAACACCTTCACCCTTTTCAGGCGTAATTTTGATCGCGATGCATTTTTAGAATTCATTAATTCGTATCACCCAAATATTAAGTTTACCCTTGAAAGTGAAGCGAACGACCGTCTTCCGTTTTTAGATGTAGAAGTATTTCGTGAAAACAGTAAGTTTAAAACTACAGTTTTTAGGGAAAAGATATTTACAGGTTTGGGAACGAATTTTCATAGCTTTTGTTTTCATAATTTTAAATCTAACTCCATTTTTACTCTTGTATATAGAGCAGTCTCCCTTACGTCTAACTGGCATTTCTTTCATAAAGAAATTGCATTCCTTTAGCATATTTTAACGGTAACTGCTTTCCCAACCAAGCTCATCAACAGGATTATTTACAAGTTTCTTAATAAAGAGTTTTGCACCAACACCAATGGAATAAATGTTCCAAAGCTTCCTTTTTATGCCCGATTCCCATATTTACACGATCATTCCTTTGGGGCCGAATTTACAAAAATCTTACAAAAATACTTTGGCGCATTAAAGGTAAAACTTATTCCTGTTAATCCACTAACAATTGGATCCATGTTTAGATTTAAAGATCGTTTATGCCCCTCATGTCCTCTGGTATAGTGTACAAATATTCTTGTCCCAGATGTAGTCTGGGAACTTACGTGGGTTCTTCTTAGAGGATGATGAGGGTTCGCATAGACTGGATGTTCACTATCAAATCCCGAACAGTCCAGTTTACGTGAACATAGCAAAAAATGTAAAGTTGACATTAAAATTATTGATGTGATTTTTATTATTTTTTGGTCAAACTCCGGCCCAAATGAACTATTGATTCTTGAGACTCTTTTTATTAAACAACTTGTTCCGCAGTTGAACCACTAGACCACCTCCAACCCCTTTGTATCTTTCTTAAGCCTAAGTTTCTGTGTACATTCTTTTAGTTTTTTGTTTATCTCTTATCATGGTACGTCCGACCCCCAGTGCTCCTCAAATATTTTTTAACTTTGTATTTTTACTAATTTGTTTGTTTTTTAGTTTTTTTTTTTTTTTTTTACTTTTTATCTGAACTTTTAATTACGTATGCGCTTTTAATTTTTCGTGTTGTTTTGTCAATTGTTAGTGTATTTTTACCTATGTGTGAAGTTTCGGTTTCCATTTTAACTAGTTTGTAAATAATTTTTAGACAACTTTCAAATCAATTTAATATATATTGGTCATTATATATTATCAGACTCCCTGAGATGCATTCTCGCTGATGCGAAACGCGTCGGAATAAAGTGTTGTAAATACTTCGCCATGTTTGTTCCTGCTCCTGCTCCCTGTGTATTTTGTCATTTTGGCTGACTCTCTTGCTTTCTTCATTCATATATGTATATATATATATATAGATATATATATATATATATATATATATATATATATATATATATGTATATATATATATGTGTGTGTGTGTATGTGCGTCTGTGTGTATGTGTGTGATAAAAGAATCTGCAAGGCATTAACACTTTAGATGATGAACCAAACAAAAACTTCTTTCAGTTTTCTTCTGACGATTGAAAAAGAAACCCACAAATTCAATTTGTAACTTGTTTACTTCTAAGTATTTACATTAAGTTTTACTCCACACTCGAGTACTTTCAGGCCCTTCTGTGGCCATTCTCAAGAGATGTTTTTGGGATGTTAGCCTGGGTCAAGGCCCAGCAGTCTTCTGGAACTTCTTCTCGTTGTGCTGTCATTTATGCGATGGCTGTTCTGGTTTTCTTGAGAGTTGCCAATCCCCTCTTGTCGCTCTGATATCCTGAGCTGATGGTCAATGGGATTCACCCTTGTGGTAAGGGTGTGGTCACCGAAAGTCTGTTGGCAGGAAACCTAATCTCCAGGTCAGCAGGGTCAATCTTAGCTTCTTTTAATATCAAAGCTCGGCTTATGGGATCTTCTGAGGTAAAACCTTTGTTTCCTTCAATTACTTTGATCTCTCTGATAAGCGCACCTTCTACTACCCTCCTGTGACTTAATTGTTGCTTTTGTATATAAGCCTACTGTTTTTTGAAATCCATCCTATGGTCATTTTCCCACAATGTCTAGCTATAGCACTCCCCTGAGAGTTAAGCTGTACTGCCCTTCTATGTTCTTGGACTCTAGTCCTTATTCCCCTACCTGATTCCCCCACATATCTGTCTCCACAATTATTGCAATTGATTATGTATACCCCCGCTACATCATCTGTATTACTGTCTTCTCCTTCAATTTATTTTTACATATACTTTGTTTTTTAAAGTATTATCAAATGTATATACAAATTTATATTGACTTTCTTTCATTTTTTGAAGTGATTTGTTCATTTTAGGCATGAAAAGGGAGGGCAACTATTTTCTTGTTTTTCTTTATTCCATGTACTCTCTACATTCGCTCTGTAAAATATTTTTCTAGCTTTGTTGAGTGCCCTTTTCTGAACCATTCCGGGTATGCTAATGCATCGAAGCTTTTTATCGATGTAATTTATTTCTTGCTCTATCTTACAAGGGTCACACGTTCTCATTGGCACCCTAAGAAAATAAACCTGTTAGAACAACCCCTATTTTTATATCATGACTATGAAAAGAGAAGAAATGAATAATATTGAGATTTGTATGTGTGGGCTTTCTATATGTGCTGAATTCATATCCTGTTTCTTTTCTTTCTATGAGTATGTCTAAAAAGGGCAGTTTATTATTGTTACTTTTCTCTAAAGTGAACTGGATATTGTTATCAAACTTATTGAGCTCATTCTAGAAAAGTTTCTATTTTATTTCCATCCCCTTGCAGAATAGCAAAAATATCATCCACGTATCTCCACCATCCTTGCAGTTTTAAGTTAGGGACATTCACATTAGGAACTAGATTAGTTTCGAAATATTCCATATAGATGTTAGCGAGTATAGGTGATAATGAGGACCCCATAGCTTACTCCATATTTTTGTTGTAAACATGTCCCTCAAATCGTGAAATAAGTATCACTGACACACAATTTGATCAACTCAAGAAGACGCCTATTTCGATGTTTGGATTGAAAATACCCTACATTATGTTTAGTCTGTAGGAATTCTAATACTTTATCTAAGGGGACATTGGTGAATAATGCTACTACATCAAAACTAACCATGTGTCCCTTTATATTCTTTTTCTTAACTTTGTCTATGAAATCTACTGAATGTTTAATATGGGATTCTGAAAATATACCTAAGTATATTCCTAGTTCTCCAGCTAACCACACAGCTAAGTTTTTGTTCGGAGATTTCCTACTAGAAAACAATAGGGCGTAGTGGGCAGCCCTCCTTGTGTATTTTGGGGCTGCCATATATATATGCAAGTTCAGGTAATTTACTTGAGAATAATTTAGTGCATAGCATGTGCCTTCCATTCCACCCATTACCTAGTCTACTGATTATTTTCTTCACATTCTGATTAAAGGTATTCTGAAGCTTTTGGATTGTTGGAGGATTCTCTATTTTAGCATAAGTAGTTTCACATCATCTAGTACCGTTTACATTTTAACCCTATATTCTGAGCTTATTCATGATGACAATACTACCCCCTTTGTCCGCTTTCATAATTCTAATATCTTTGTAGCTTTTTAATCCCTTCAGAGCGATACTAAATCTCCTTGGCAAGATATCTCCAAGTTTGCTTTCATTACTTCCTATCATCACTCCTCTGAGAAAAGGAGCTAAATCATTGTGATGTTCGACATTAAGGTAGTTAATCTTGCTGTTGAATTCTATGTTAATATTGTTTGTAGTCCCTGCACAAAAATTTAATCCTAGCCCTAGTGCTGCTGTTTCATCCCTAGTCAATAATCTACTTGAGATATTCTTTATATTATCCATATTGCTAAATTTTATCCAAACCGAGTTACTAAATAAACTCTCAAACTTATTTTTAATGTTGACCATGTTACGATTTGTATCAAAGTTTACTCTACTGTTGACCTGCCCAACAACTTTTTTTGTACCACTCACACCCCTTTATGTCTCTTGAATTTGTTTTGTGTACTCCTTACACCATCAAATGCAGCTTCTTTCTTCTCCCTAAGCTCTTGCAACTGATCCTTGATGTATCCTTCTTGAAAACTGCTGAATGCTTCTCCACTCCAGGGTCTTCTTCCAATCCTGCCATATGTTTTTTTGGACACACTTTGTTTCTTCAAACATTCACTTATAAACCAGATCTTGTTTTTCATGGCTTTGGCTTTGTAAAGTTGTGTTTCATATCTTCTTGCATAATGAACAGCTTGAGTTCCAGCGACTTCATATACAGTTGTTGAAATGTACTTCTGTTGTAATGTTGCTGTGGGTACATGATGAACCAAACAAAAACTTCTTTCAGTTTTCTTCTGACGATTGAAAAAGAAACCCACAAATTCAATTTGTAACTTGTTTACTTCTAAGTATTTACATTAAGTTTTACTCCACACTCGAGTACTTTCAGGCCCTTCTGTGGCCCATTCTCAAGAGATGTTTGGGATGTTAGCCTGGGTCAAGGCCCAGCAGTCTTCTGGAACTTCTTCTCGTTGTGCTGTCATTTATGCGATGGCTGTTCTCCTTCCAATTTATTTTTACATACTTTGTTTTTTAAAGTATTATCAAATGTATATACAAATTTATATTGACTTTCTTTCATTTTTGAAGTGATTTGTTTCATTTTAGGCATAAAAGGGAGGGCAACTATTTTCTTGTTTTCTTTATTCCATGTACTCTCTACATTCGCTCTGTAAAATATTTTTTCTAGCTTTGTTGAGTGCCCTTTTTCTGAACCATTCCGGTATGCTAATGCATCGAAGCTTTTATCGATGTAATTTATTTCTTGCTCTATCTTACAAGGGTCACACGTTCTCATTGCCGCCCTAAGAAATAAACCTGTTAGAACCCCTATTTTTATATCTATGAACTACTGAAAAGAGAAGAACAAATGAATATATGAGTTTGTATGTGTGGGGCTTTCTATATGTGCTGAATCATATCCTGTTTCTTTTCTTTCTATGAGTATGTCTAAAAAGGGCAGTTTTTATTATTGTTACTTTTCTCTCAAAGTGAACTGGATATTGTTATCAAACTTATTGAGCTCATCTAGAAATGAAAGAAAGTCAACTATAAATTTGTATATACATTTGATAATACTTTAAAAACAAAGTATGTAAAAATAAATTGGAAGGAGAAGACAGTAATACAGATGATGTAGCGGGGGTATACATAATCATTGCAATAATTGTGGAGACAGATATGTGGGGGGCAATCAGGTAGGGAATATGGACTAGAGTCCAAGAACATAGAGGGTCAGTACAGCTTAACTCTCAGGGGAGTGCTATAGCTAGACATTGCTGGAAAATGACCATAGGATGGTTTTTTATTTTAAAAAACAGTAGGCCTTATATACAAAAGCAAGCAAAATTAGTCACAGGAGGGTAGTAGAAGGTGCGCTTATCAGAGAGATCAAAGTAATTGAAGGAACAAAGGTTTTACCTCAGAAGATCCCATAAGCCGAGCTTTGATATAAAAGAAGCTAAGATTGACCCTGCTGACCTGGAGATTAGGTTTCCTGCCCAACAGAACTTTCGGTGACCACCAACCCTTACCACAAGGGTGAATCCCATTGACCATCAGCTCAGGATATCAGAGCGACAAGAGGGGATTGGCAACTCTCAAGAAAACCAGAACAGCCATCGCATAAATGACAGCACACGAGAAGAAGTTCCAGAAGAACTGCTGGGCCTTGACCCAGGCTAACATCCCAAACATCTCTTGAGAATGGGCCACAGAAGGGCCTGAAAGTACTCGAGTGTGGAGTAAAACTTAATGTAAATACTTAGAAGTAAAACAAGTACAAATTGAATTTGTGGGTTTCTTTTTCAATCGTCAGAAGAAAACTGAAAGAAGTTTTTGTTTGGTTCATCATGTACCCACAGCAACATTACAACAGAAGTAATACATTTCAACAACTGTATGAAGTCGCTGGAACTCAAGCTGTTCATTAATGCAAGAAGATATGAAACACAACTTTACAAAGCCAAAGCCATGAAAAACAAGATCTGGTTTATAAGTGAATGTTTGAAGAACAAAGTGTGTCCAAAAACAAATGGCAGGATTGGAAGAAGACCCTGGAGTGGAGAAGCATTCAGCAGTTTTCAAGAAGAGGTACATCAAGGATCAGTTGCAAGAGCTTAGGGAGAAGAAAGAAGCTGCATTTGCTGGTGTAAGGAGTACACAAAAACAAACTTCAAGAGACCATAAGGGGTGAGTGGTACAAAAAATTGTTGTGCAGGTCAACAGTAGAGTAAACTTTGATACAAATCGTAAACATGGTCAACATTAAAATAAGTTTGAGAGTTTATTTAGTAACTCGGTTTGGATAAAATTTAGCAATATGAGGGAATATAAAGAATATCTCAAGTAGAATTTTATTGACTATGGGATGAAACAGCAGCACTAGGGCTAGGATTAAATTTTTGTGGCAGGGACTACAAACAATTTAACATAGAAATCAACAGCAAGATAACTACCTTAATGTCGAACATCACAATGATTTAGCTCCTTTTCTCAGAGGAGTGATGAATAAGGAAGTAATGAAAGCAAACTTGGAGATATCTTGCCAAGGAGATTTAGTATCGCTCTGAAGGGATTAAAAAGCTACAAAGATATTAGAATTATGAAGCGGACACAAAGGGGTAGTATTGTCATCATGAATAGCTCAGAATATAGGGTTAAAATGTACAGGCTACTAGATGATGAAACTACTTATGCTAAAATAGAGAATCCCTCCAACAATCCAAAAGCTTCAGAATACCTTTAATCAGAATGTGAAGAAAATAATCAGGTTAGAACTAGGTAATGGGAAGGACATGCTATGCACTAAATTATTCTCAGTAAATTACCTGAACTTGCATATATATATGGCAGCCCCAAAATACACAAGGAGGGCTGCCCACTACGCCCTATTGTTTCTAGTAGGATCTCCTAACAAAAACTTAGCTGTGTGGGTTAGCTGGAGAACTAGGAATATACTTAGGTATATTTTCAGAATCCCATATTAAACATTCAGTAGATTTCATAGACAAAGTTAAGAAAAAGAATATAAAGGGCACATGGTTAGTTTTGATGTAGTAGCATTATTCACCAATGTCCCCTTAGATAATGTATTAGAATTCCTACAGACTAACTAATGAGGGTATTTTCAATCCAAACATCGAAATAGGCGTCTTCCTTGAGTTGATCAAATTGTGTGTCAGTGATACTTATGTTTCAACGTTTGAGGGACATGTTTACAAACAAAAATATGGAGTAGCTATGGGGTCCTCATTATCACCTATACTCGCTAACATCTATATGGAATATATCGAAACTAATCTAGTTCCTAATGTGAATGTCCCTAACTTAAAACTGCAAGGATGGTGGAGATACGTGGATGATATTTTTGCTATTCTGGCAAGGGGATGGAAATAAAAATGAAACTTTCTAGATGAGCTCAATAAGTTTTGATAACAATATCCAGTTCACTTTAGAGAAAAGTAACAATAATAAACTGCCTCCTTTTTAGACACCTCATAGAAAGAAAAAAAGAAACAGGATATGAATTCAGCACATATAGAAAGCCCACACATACAAACTCATATATTCATTTCTTCTCTTTTCATAGTCATGATATAAAAATAGGGGTTCTAACAGGTTTATTTCTTAGGGCAATGAGAACGTGTGACCCTCTGTAAGATAGAGCAAGAAATAAATTACATCGATAAAAGCTTCGATGCATTAGCATCACCCGGAATGGTTCAGAAAAGGGCACTCAACAAAGCTAGAAAAATATTTTACAGAGCGAATGTAGAGAGTACATGGAATAAAAGAAAACAAGAAATAGTTGCCCTCCCTTTTATGCCTAAAATGAACAAATCACTTCAAAAATGAAAGAAAGTCAATATAAATTTGTATATACATTTGATAATACTTTAAAAAAACAAAGTATGTAAAAATAAATTGGAAGGAAGAAACCAGTAATACAGATGATGTAGCGGGGGTATACATAATCAATTGCAATAATTGTGGAGACAGATATGTGGGGGAATCAGGTAGGGGAATAAGGACTAGAGTCCCAAGAACATAGAAGGGCAGTACAGCTTAACTCTCAGGGGAGTTGGCTATAGCTAGACATTGTTGGGAAAATGACCATAGGATGGATTTTCAAAAACAGTAGGCTTATATACAAAAGCAACAAAATTAGTCACAGGAGGGTAGTAGAAGGTGCGCTTATCAGAGAGATCAAAGTAATTGAAGGAAACAAAGGTTTTACCTCAGAAGATCCCATAAGCCGAGCTTTGATATTAAAAGAAGCTAAGATTGACCCTGCTGACCTGGAGATTAGGTTTCCTGCCCAACAGACTTTCGGTGACCACACCCTTACCACAAGGGTGAATCCCATTGACCATCAGCTCAGGATATCAGAGCGACAAGAGGGGATTGGCAACTCTCAAGAAAACCAGAACAGCCATCGCATAAATGACAGCACAACGAGAAGAATTCCAGAAAGACTGCTGGGCCTTGACCAGGCTAACATCCCAAACATCTCTTGAGAATGGGCCACAGAAGGGCCTGAAAGTACTCGAGTGTGGAGTAAAACTTAATGTAAATACTTAGAAGTAAACAAGTTACAAATTGAATTGTGGTTTCTTTTTCAAACTTTAGATGGTAGCATGACCGTCATGAAAACTCTGATCAACACAAGATTTTTGCAAGAATTAATTAGGTACCGAATTAAACACTGAACTACAAAAATAGACTTTATTCCCAAAGGATAAGCAAGATTCCAACTATCACGAGAACAGCTCTATTAAGATAATCGAATGAAGAATCAAATTCGTTCATTAAAACTCTACTCATAGAAAACAGACTGTTTAAAATAGTATCTGGGTAACTGAACAATTCCCACAAATGAACAGAAAAATGAGACCCTTCTTTCTCCAAACTCCGACATATTTGTACCACAAATTAAATAGTCGCATAGCATAAGTATCGTCT
>NC_061095.1:34979638-34998265 GCF_015104395.2 Macrobrachium nipponense | reverse complement strand
CATAAGGTTCATGTCTGTATCCTTACTTGGCCAGTCAAGCAATTGCAGATCCTCTCGACCTTGAAACAGATTCCTGGACTATTCTGGCCGTATGGATGGGTCAGCGGTCGTGAATGAAAATGACAGGAGTAGGTGGGAGGATAATTCCGCTGTTGAAGTGAAAGAAGTTAGAAATCCTGAAGAATTTCAATGTATTTTTCACCATGAACCTCCACTCAATCCTGGTGATATCATCCATACAATGTAAGAAGATCCAGCCCCACACGCTTACTCAGAAATGCCCATTCCTGGTCACCCTCGTAAATGTTTCTTCTGTAGTATCTGAGTAAAAAATCTAATTTTAACAATTTACGGTTTGCTTTTCGTAATACGGAAAATAATGCTATATCGTTTGAGAAAATAAAATGCTAAGTAAGAACCCTTGAAATAAGTTAAAAATGTTTATTCATCTGCAAGGATTATTACTTATAATAGTATTAAGTTTGATCTGCAACGGTCCGTTATGATATGATATTCTTTAATTCAGTAAACAGGCTGTACTCTATAGCTATTATAAGTTTGCCTACGTCATTATTCATCACAATTAATAATGGCATTTGCTTAATGCCTGAAAGCTGGCCATAGTAGAACTAATGGGGGGTTTTCAATTTAGATTTTTTATTTCACACTTCTCGTGGCAATATATTTAATTAGCGGAAAATACATGGTTTATTGACAAAATTATTATCTTTTGATTATAATATTACCCTTGCTTATAATTATTATAATCTGACTGTTATTAATGATTATAGAAACTCACCTAATATTACTCGGTCTTCACTTATGTATCCTGCCGTGACTTCTGCTAGTAAAAGACCTTTCGTCACTGCATACGACTCGAGACCGAAATTCCATATCCTCCCCCACACACTGTTGAACAAAGGCAAGACTATCAAGCACGATGCCGTTCGGTGAGAAATTCCTTCTTGGCAGGAATTCTATGAGGTATTCCTGCCTCATGCGGTATTCCTGCCTCATGCAGACGTCTTCGCAGTTCGCACCGTCATAGCCGAGACATTTAATGCCAGACGTTCACAAATAGCAATAGTATTGGCAAAAGGGTCTTCTTCCGCTGCTCGTCGAATGTCGTCGTTATCCTAACGGGTGGTCATTCGTGGTGGAAGTCTTCGAACTGAAATACGTAATTAACATTCAGATACCTAGATAATCAAGATTAATTATAGCCTGTTTACTTATGGGAACGCTTTTGGTATTCTGGGAAATAAAGAGAAAGAATCACTATTAGAGTTCAACAGGACCAAGGCAACTGTAATTTAGGTTTCATGATTTTACGAGTTTGTAAGGTTTATTGTTTAAAAAATTAATAAATAAATGAAATAAATAAATGCTATCCAAAGTCGGTCAATTTCCCAGTCTAAGCTTGCCTCCTTTTCCATTTATTTACTGCTGCAGGGGAGACGTCAAGACGCTGTGCAACAGCACGTATTGGAAGCCCACTTTCTCGTAGAGCGACGATCTGCGCCAGGAGAACCATATGTTGCTGTTCATTTGGAGACTATAACGAATACTACTAGCAGAGGACAGATAACCTATCAAAATTTATACAACACCTCAGTCTAGCCATGATTGGGTGACAAACTTGTTAGCGTGTAATAGGGTGCTGTAGCAGTGATATCGTTATCACTGAACAAAGTGATATATTAAATCAAACGATCACTGGGACTGAGTGATTGATTGGCTGTTACTGGCATTGCAACATCTCAGGTCATTACTGTCATTGATAACGTTTAAAATTCTGTATGTCTTCATAATGATAAATTGTTAATTGTCTGTTTGAAACACTAAAGGTGGTGGTGTTCCTCTCTTAACGTGAATTCCATTGATCTGCTTTCGAGCTGTTTTAGTGTAATAAGTTGGAGGAGGCAAACTTGTAATAAGTATTAATCATCATAGATGAATAAACATTATCTTAATGCAGGGGGTTGTTACTTAGCATCACATTTCCCCAAACGATATATCATTATTTTTCCCAGTTACGGAAAGCAACGCGTAAATTGTAAAAAAATTCAGATTGTTTTCCTTCAGATACCACAGAGGAAACATTTACGAAGTTGCCAGGAGTGGCTTGTAACCGTAAACGTGTGGGCCTCGATTTCCTTACATGGTATATGTGATATCACCAAGACTGAAGGGTTTCCCCAGTGAAAATACGTTAAAATTCTTCAGAATTTCTTAGTCCCTTCACTTCACCAGCGGAATTATCCCTTTCCACCTAGTCCTGTCATTTTCATTCATGACGGCTGCCCCATCCATACGGCCAGAATAGTCCAGGAATGGTTTCTAGGTCGAGAGGATTTGAATTGGTTGACTGGCCAAATAAGGGTGCAGACATGAATCCCATAGATCCGAGAAAGATAAAGTCGATTTATAATTATTGAACAATTACAGGTGCCCCGAGAGAGCCGAAGTGCAGTGGAAAAATCACTGAATTTCTAATCAGTTTTCTCCCATGTAGCATAGAAAAAAATTTCATTTTTGTTTCCAATATTTTTATGCTCATCCATTTCGTATGAAGTAGCTACTGTCTCATATCTTATGTAATAAAAGCATTAAGCAGGTTAAGGGATTAATTACGTTTGCTTTATGTCTATTACAATAATTAGAATCATAATTACCTGACTTGTTATCGAATTACAGTTACAACTTCAATTACAAGATGGGGAACAATATCAAATACAATACAATTTTAATATTTCAAAATTGTAATCACAGCTACAATACATATATAAAACGTATTACTCAATTACATTTCGCACACTATTTCCTTAAAAAAATGCAGATAGTTGGAAAGACTTTTACTTGAGTTTGGTGCCTTTTACAGTCAATGTCTGCAACAATTGTAAGTTGTAACTTATAATACCTTTAGTACAAATACAAAACAAACATATCTAAGATATTTTAGACCTGTAGAAATTATCGTTAGCATCCTATGATTTGCCTAAGTAAATTTTTAGTATGTATTGTGGTGAAAATTATTATGCTGATTATAAGAAAATGATACTGAAATACAAAACTCAAATACTGAAAAAAATTTCACAAAACGTTTGCACAAAAAAAAGGAAATAAATGGAATAAAATTTTTTTTAGAATTGGTAGCTGGCTTGTTAAGATTCTCCCTTAATAATATAATAAATGAATTGGAAGCGACTCAAAACATCTCTCCATTGCATTTGGTTAAGATGAGTTCTCGAAAAGTAAGAGGGCTGCTCTAGGATAACAATCTCAAATAAGGTACTTTATTATTTGAACTTTTCAGTTACAATTACAATTACAATTACCATTAATTATAAATAAAAAACAATGCAATTACAGTTAACTTCAAAACGTGTAATTAAAAACATTTCAGATAAATGACAATTACTCCAGCCTGAATAAAAGATAATGTTTATTTGTATTGGTAAAGCTTCTTATTGTGAGTTTCACAGACAGTGCAGTCACGTTTTTGGGTCAATAAACACTGTAATGAAGACTGGTATCAGTACGAGATTTTGCTAGATATTCTGTATATTCAAGGCTTTAACTCTTAATAGATGTCCGGTAAAAATGCTCAATTTTTATTTGTAACACATAGAGCAACTATAACCAGTTACTTATTCAAACCAATCTGTAGCCAATTGGCGGCTCTCTCTTGCTAAAAAAAAAAAAAAAAAAAAAAAAAAAAAAAGTTGCGTGACAAACGGATTTCTGCTACCATGCCGACAGCTATGTTCCTAGGCGGCCATCTCTTCTTTACCTTCGTAATGCAAGCATATGGCTGATGCCCTGAGTCCAAATGAAGATTGCCAAGGAGGTAACCAAACACAAGTATAACAGCAGATTTACCATCAATCACAGTGTCTATCGTTCTACTACTCCACCATACATGCAGATATCTCTCACTCTAATAATTATAATTATTTACTCATAACCCAAGTCAATAGTCACTAAAGAAAGAAAAAAAATTTGATCTTAAGACAAAAATATTAATAGCTACTACTACTGCTGCTGCTGCTGCTGCTGCTGCTGCTGCTGCTGCTGCTGATAAGAATAATAGTAAAAAAATGCTATATTACTGGTTATTATTATTAATAATTAATTAATATTGTTTCCCGTTGTTTTTTTTTCAACGTAGACCAAAAGTAATAATTTCCATTGCCTAAGGTAAGGTAGTACGTTACGGAATTTGCACATTTTTTCCGTACCTGAACTGTACCGTACCGTACTTTGGTAAAATTATCGTTGCGTAATTCCGTACCGTACACATAGGCTATAAATATCAACCGTACCATACCGTAATGCCAGCCTTGCTGGCAGGTAACAACAGCGTGAATCGTTAGATATATCAACTTTTAACATTATTATTATTATTATTAGATAGATAGATAGATGATAGATAGATAGATAAATAAATCGTGCAAAAAATACTTAAACTGAAGTAACATTCACAGAGAGAGAGAAGAAGGGGGGGGGGGGGGGAGAGTATACTGTTGTGTCACATCCATATTTCTGGCTAATCGAGCCTTTTGCCTCTTCGTACAGGACAAGTTGTCTATTCTTTATGATTTGTGATTCATGATACTCTTATAATTACGGTAGTGGTGGTAGTACACTATAGCAAAATCTCGTACTTATACGAATCTTAGTTACAGAGAAATAGGTTAGAGAATTCTCGAACACGTTTACCGAGCTCATTTTACGAAGCAGTTCTCAACGAGTATTCAGTTCTCAATGTAATTATTAACAGGAACAATAATTACGTGAGCATATTATATTTACAGCAGTATCTTCATTTCATACCATGGTGATTATGATTCTTATTGGCTAATCCTACAATCAAGGAACGATTATAATGATAATCATGGTATTTGTTTTACTCGACTCGAAACAGAGTCTGAATCCCAATAGAGGTGAGGTCGTCAGCAGGATTTTTGTTAAATGGGTCAGACTTCATAACTACTCACAATGAATCGAAGGAACACAAATCTGGCGCTGCGAGGACGAATTGTCATTTATGCGACAATAGCTTCTCGATACGAGCCATTGCACGTGATATTGGTGTGTCCCCCCACCACGGTACAGCAGAAGGTGGGAGAGTGGGAACTTGAACGACTTGCGTAAGTGTTTATGCTGAATGATTGGTGGATATGTTACATTGTTCATGGTTATTTAATCTTGCTTATTTAATGTGAAAGTTTCTTTCTTAAATGTATTTCGTCTCGCTATTATAATTTTGGTTAGACTACAGATATCCCCAGCCATTCCAACAGCACAGTAATATTTCAGGTGCACCTCCATAATTCCACACCGGTGGGTGGTTGGCCCTTGCCGACCCTCAACCATGAACAAAGTTAGATAGTCGATTGAGTTGTCTCGGTAAAATTAAGCCTATAAGAGCATTTTATTTGTGCCCACCCTGTCACAGTCATTGTGCGTCTTATGGTAGATATAGTTTATATATTAATGTCATTTCAGTGATGGCTCAGGAATTATTTACAGTTTTAATAACTAACAACCAAATTGAGATATTATGGAAATATGTAATCACGTTCTATTTGATATGCTTTTGAAACCAAAGTATACTGCCATGTTTACTAAATTATGATCAATCCATCCAGTACAAAATTCGAAGAATCTAGAATGATTGCGATGTTATATAAAATTATAAGTTAAACATTTAAGATAATATGGTCTCCTTAGCTAGGCCAGGGGGTCCACGGGAACACGCCATTATCAGGGCGGCTCGAGAGCAAACCCTTAACCAACGCCGAGGCCATTCGTGAATACCTTGGATTAGAAGTGTCTTCGATGACAGTACGACGCAGACTTCACACTGCTAGATTCATCACAGAAATACCAGCGACGAAGGAGCTCTTGATGGAGCGACATAAGGCGGAAGCTTGATTTTGCAGAACGTCATGCTGATAAGGATTTGGACTTTTGAGGCCAGGTCATCTTTACTGACGAGAAGTGCATCTCGTCCACATCGCATGGGAAGCTGCAGTGTTGGCGAACAAATAGAACTCGTATGATAAGCAAAAATCTTTACTTGCATCAAATACAATTGCATACTTCTTTATATTAATTATTAATCTTCAGATTTTGTTGTTCCACGGAAGTGGACTGTCAAAATATATAAAGGGAGTAAACATAAATAAGAGTGCTATTTCTGAGATAAATATTATTAGGTAAGGGACAGTGGCAGCATTTGCTCTCTTTCCTCAAATATAATTAAATAGATAATTAGACAACAGAATTCTTTCAGTGTTGTTCACCACTGAGAATTTAAATTCTCCAAAGGCATATATAGTATTTTTATTATACACCCCCATTTTTTTCTCTCATTCAGATATGAATCCCGTAACATCGTTGAGGTGGTTCGATCCGGCCATGTCACCTGCAACGTATGGGCTGGGTGTGTCTGGATGGTATGGGTAATGTGTTCTGTATCGAGGGACGATTTACAGCAGCTAAGTATGTTGAGCTGCTGCAAACCACCTCCTTGCCTTCGTACGAGAAAGGAATTTTTCCTTCCCATCAGGGCCCATCCGTTCATGCACGACCGGAGTCCCATTCACACTGCTCGCGTTGTTCAAGAGTGGTTTGCCAGACAGGTGGATAACTGCTTCTTCTGAATGGCCGAGCAAAGGAGCAGATATGAACGTGATTGAACATGTGTGGGCCCAGATGGTGAACACATGGAAAATGTAACATGAGAGAACAACACAGCAAACCATGGCTCACATCAACTCTCAGTGGGACCTTTTGTAGACAGAGACCGCAGCAAATTTTCAACCTTGTTCATTCGATGTCCGACAGATTGAGGGAAGTGACTGAGAGAGGGTGGATGGTCAAGGTATTAGATTGTAATAATAATATATGTTATATTTTTTGTAACAGGACATAAAATGGTCTCATTTCGTTCTCACTAGTTATTTCATTATATGTTTTAATAAACATAATTCACAACAAGTTTTTATTATAACCATGATATTCTTGATATAATATTCGAAGTATCTGTAAAAAAAAATGGCATAATGCCTCCATACAATATTGAGAGTATTGCAGTAAACTTTCCTACTTACTCTGGCCCCACATGTTTTTTTATGTGTCTTCCTAATCACCGTTCTTGTTAACAGCATTGAATTATAGAAACTGAATGACTCGCCGAGCACTGTTTTCATACAGTGAGGTCGGTAACACAAATTGCCTTACCTGTATACTTTGTTTCTCTGTGGTGCGGCCGATACAGATATGATAGTGATACTTCGCCAGTTATTTTCGCTTATTAGCTTCTTGGAATCTATTAAAATAGTTTCCATTATTTGAAATGTTATGCTTTATATCCTACTGATATTTTCAATGTAGTATCTTTGGTTAAAATCTAAGTTATATGAACAAGAGTAAAAATGTGGCATATTTTTTGGCCGTCGTTGTCGTTACTGAGTATAAGGGTCATATGCTCTGTAGGATATTTTTGGAAAAGGAAACTGTCAGTTCAGTAGATGATGCTCTCTTTATGTCACGCCACTATAAGGAAAGCCCAAATGACTTCACCTATCGCCTGAGGTCAACGAAATATATAGTCTATAATATATCAGTGCATACATAATTTTAGAAAAACAACAGTTAACCCTTAAAAGGTCACCTCGTCATATGACGTGTTGCAGAAGTCGTCCCACATTTGTTGTTTACGTCATGTGACGTTCTTAAGATTTTAAATTTGCGCTCCTTCATAGCTTATTGTATCGATATTGTTTCTGTACTACTTAGTGCCTTATTAGAGGCCTTGCTGGCCGTTTGCACTGCTCGTCTTCCATTTGTATGAACTGTGCGGGGGAGGGGGGCTGGGGTTAAGGGTGGCCTATAGGAGGTTGTCAGAAATGTCAAACCAGCTAATCCTGTGTGCAAAGGATTGGTGGTGATAATTTTTTGCCACACCTTCGATTTTGATGAAAGATATCAGAATAAAGTTTTATCTGTTTTTAATGGAACTGACTGTAGAGAGATCCAATCGTGATTTTCGGCAATACCTACCAATATAACTTTAAAATGTTGATACATTTTAAGTATTGTGTAATGAATATGACCGATATATAGACAATGTGGTAAGATAACGTCTTGGCCGAAAGTTAAATGAAACCTTAATAAACAAACTTATATTACAAGTGAGACAACAATCTTCATTACAACGATATAAACTGCTCAGATCTTTTTTTTTTTTTTTTTTTTTTTTTTTTACTCCGTGTGTGTGTGTGTCTCCCACTATACCTAATAAGTCCGCCCACCAAACGAACTCTAGAGCTTATTGGTGGAACTCTTGCTAGCAGAGAAGTTCTCCCCCCATCTCCCTCAGTAAACATTGATACCATGTAATTTTTCGAAGTCTTTCAAGACGGTGTACCAGGCAAACCTGTGTCCAACTGTACATCCAAAGTTCACACTACAACATCACGAGTTGGAGAGGAATTTTGCTCTTTGCTGCCACTTGTACAGTAACTGGTTATGATTATACACTAATGTGGGAACAAAGCATGCAGCCTTGACTAATAACCATTCTGAGTATTTGAATGATCTGGATTACGGATCAAGTCGTTCTAACACTTTCAAGGCATCCTGTGAAGAGTACCTAGTGACAGTGTTAAAAAGAACAAACAAGGAACAAGAATGGATCAACTGAGCAACTATATGTATGTACCACTACAGTAAAGGTATATCTTTGGAGCAACTTCCCCCAACTAGCCATGCGATACAGCAGCATATTTTAACGGCATATTATACAACCTATCACATGCTATCACATGGTGAATTTGTTACACCCTCATAGTTCGGTGTAACTAGAACTCACTGCCTTTGCCTTTAGGGCAAAAGATGAAATTTGAATACTGTGAGTGCAGCGAGACCAATTCCCAAAGAATACAGGAAAAAAGGGACTACTCTGCATTTCTTTTTGCAGGTGTTAAATTGTACAGGGAATTAAAGACACTGGAAAATGTAACAATTCCTCTGGATCAGTTAGCTCATGTTTTTCCAACATTTCACTAGATTTTCATACTAAGTGAATGGAAAGAGTGCTTTTGGATTTCTGATTTTTTTTATATATGTTGTGGCTCAATTAGGCATGAAAGGGATTAATATTACATACCAAAATGGTTATTAACATATTTTCTATAGGATTCATCTGGAATAAATCAGATAATTAGTGTATCTGTGATTTTGACTGGTACTTTCTGCAATATTCTGATATTGACTTATATTAGATTTTTACGACCATTTCTCCTCTAGTGACCTCAGTTTGATACCAATTTCCCCTATGATTGCTATGTATGGAGGATGTATGTACAAACATTCCAAGATGCATTTTGTTATTATGCGATTGATACTTCCAAAGTTATAGCGTTTTATATTTGCCCTACCCCTAAATTTGGATATCATTAGAATGGCAAAAGACGTTACTTCAGGGGTCATTTCCTCGGTTATTGCAATAGTACTAGGCTACCAAAAGTCTACCCAGATTTTTTTGATACCCCGTATAGTATAGTTCATGGAAATGAAGAGAAACTCCGTTCCTTTTTCATGCACATGCGGACTCCTCAGCCAATGAAGTGTCTTTTCTTGTTCCCCCGAAATTGTAATGTTTGTTAACGCAATCTTTATGGATAACAGGAATATCTCCTCTGATTACAGGTGAAACCCTCCTTACTACTTCATTCAGTCATTAGCATTCAGGGCATTAGCCGCAAGTATTGCAGAAAAAAACGTAAGTACCAGATTCCTTGTGTTAACCTTCGTTAAGCCAGAAACAGCTGTAAGCACCAATGTCCAAAGAATATAATGTCAACCCACGCGCAGACTTGCTGACGTCACAGGGAGAGGAAGATCCATTTTATTTAATGTATACGTTTTGAAAGGGACCTTACTTATAATATCATATTTCATTTGTCTTATACATTACCCAAACCATGCATTATCATTATCTTTGGAAAAAGAAAGGGAAGAAAAATACAACATACATTTGTCAGATAAATTATATTCAGTGCTAAAGTCGATACAAAAAAGAAAGCTCTTCAAATATGAAATATCACTTCATTATGTCGACGACAAAAAGAAAGAGAAAATCTGTTAGTTTTAGTGTCACTTGGATTGGCGCACAGCTGCTATGATGTCAATGCATGAGAAAGAATGAATGTTAGTGCGGTATGTGTGTGTGTGTGTGTGTGTGTGTGTGTGTGTGTGTGTGCGTGTGTAAGAGCACAATCAGTTTCTTTGCTTTCTTACTATAGTGTCGGCATTTTATTACATAATTATTTGGCTCTCTCATTCTAAAGAATGTCCGACAGTGAACGTAAATAGTGGCTACATTCTCTGGCAACGAAACAAAGTTAGTGTTGTGTTCGTTTATTCTCTTTTCTCTTCTCTTTATTATTAGTCAGTCTTTCTTCAGTAGCCTTGGTTTGTATTTGTTTCACTTGTCTATTGTTATATGGGATAATCTTTATCTATATTGCTTTGTTGTTGAGTTTTTCTTTTCTTAGGAACTTATTGTTATATTGTAGATTACTTACACTGTGGACGACTGCAGATTCTGAAATTAGATTAATTCAATTCTTTTCATTTATCCAGTCTCTCAGGAGAGTCTGGCATGGATACTATAATTGGACTCTGGGCAATTAAAACACCACTTTGATTATCTTACTTATTATTATAACACACACAATTCACTGTCTCTTCACACATTACAAATTTACACAGGGTACAGAGGTTCCACCGACACTACCTTTGCGTCCAGCGCTTAGTTCCTAACTGATCTTCCATGAGATTTCAAGTGAAGTCTCAAGCTATTCTTTTAATTTGGACTCCTCCCTAATTTCTATTGGGATACACCCTACTTTCACTTGAGTGGCTTTTCCAACTTCCGGTGCCACCCCTATGCGAATCTTACTGGTTGTCCTAATCTATCGCAACCACCCCCTGGAGGTGTCAAAGATCAGATTTTCCACTTTAATCATCATCTTTTTGTTTTGGCGAAGTTCCAGGGTTTTATTGCTCTCTCTTTTTAAACAACTATGACTGTACTCTGTTTCTACCACTCTCTCTACCTTCCCTTCGCTTTCATCTACCATAACTCTACTAGTAGATTTCCCTAGCTAATATATTCCCTACATAAGTATTCATAGATTTCTGCACTTCTTAACTTTAGCAATATCTGTGGCAAGGTTATGAATGGCCCCTTTAACGGATTTAAGTGTTCTCCATGATACACATAAAACAAATTTTCCATTACTCATAACTGGTTTTGAAATTCTCCACTGGGGACAATTAATTTACCATTTATACTACATTTAAATTCAGTCCATGTTGCTCGTGCTTCCAAGGAATTCATACCGAGGAAATTTGTTAGCTATGTATCCCCCAATGTAACTCAAACCTTCTCTTTCAGTCTCATTTTCAAAATACTTTATGTCTATCTGGTTTGTCATCGATATCCAGTGTAGAAAATATCATAGCACACAACTCTCGATCCAAGGACTCATCAATTTGATCATCATTAAGCCTATTTTCTATCGTGGTAGAACATGAGCGCTGAGAAAAATTTATTACCTATCTCACTGAAGTTGTATTATAGTTTTCACCTACCAAATCAATAATACTTCCTAAGAGGTACATTTGTATTCGATGTTTATGTTAGAATGCACGAAGAGTTATATTTCTCTTTCACCATATAACAATCAAACACAGCACTTATGCAGCAATGTATGGAAAGCTCGTCTCTGTGATGTTTATGTTTCCCACTGTTTTCTTCCGTGACTGATTCATGAAGTGTTTGGCTTACACGTGTGATTGTCCCCCACATGACGCCTTGAGCACAACGGAACGTTTTTTTCGACTCGAAGTGAACAGACTTGGTATTCTTTGGATATTGATTAGCACTAGACTTATAACTGATTCACTTAAGGTAGATTCTCGGATGAGCCTTATTCTTACGAGATGTTTGTTTGGTGGCCGCTAATTGGCTGGTACCGGGAGGTAGGCAGCTCCCAGCCAATCAGCGGCCGCCAAACTAACGTCTCGTAGGCATAGGGATCACCCAAGAATCTACCTTAAGTGAACCAGTTATAGTACGCTGGCCTTGAGTATGACAGACCCATTTCTTAGTACCAAATACATATATTAGCCAATAGTTAGACGGCAATTTATAATACCACTCTATTCAGTACATTAACCCTCATTATGCCTGGTGCATTTGCCACCACCAGATTCACTTTCATCCTTTATTAAGGAAGAACCATCTTTCAGCCCTGGATTTAGCAGACTACCTTTGAGTACTTCAGAACCCTCTGTTAGCGCTGAATTTAGATCACTTCATTTCACGCGGTGTACTGTAGGTATTACTTACGGTTCTTTGCAGCATCCTTTCGGCCCTTAGCTGCAATCTTTTTCATTCCTTTTACTGTAAACCTTTTTTTGTATCCTTTTTCTTCCCTCTTACTTTCCACCCTCTCCTGACAATTGTTTCATAGTTCAACTGCGAGGTTTTCCCCCTGTTACACCTTTCAAATCTCCTTTACTTTTCATTTTCCTTTCAGCGCTGAATGACTTAATAAGTCCCAGCACTTGGCATCAGGCCTAAATCTCATATTCCAATCCCCTCTATTAGCACCAGATTCAGTCTTTAGAATACCGTACAATACCCTTAAAAAAAAAAAAAAAAATAAAAATAAAATAAGTCGGCAACATTAGCCTTTATTAAGAAGACGTACTTATAAGCATTGGGTTCAGTGCGAGAACCTTGGGTATGACAGGTAGTACCTTTCTATACATTGAATTCATATATTAGCTGTAGGAATGAAATAGACATCGGATACCACCACTAAATACTATCTTCACTAAGTCAGAAATATCTGTTAGCACTAGGTTCAGCTCACTAGCCTTGACGGGTGCTCCGATGGGCTAATTTCGAGAAATTATCTATTATTAATTCATAATTTCGGACGGTTTAATTTTCGGCAAACGCGTCCTGTAGAGTAGACAAATGCTCCAAAAGATTAGGGAGATTATTAATTTTTTCATCACATTCATGTCCCATCGAGAAATTATCGCGAAACTTTCGAAGATCTTTTAATCCCTTTAACTTGGATTCTGGTAATTATGTTTCACTTACCTTCTACAATATCAGTGTTGTCTTTAATAGAAACAGTGATTCACCTCAAAATTAATTTTCATATAATATTAATAATTCGAAAAATATATAAATAAAAAAAGCTAGTATACGGTTATGCATTATATTAATAAATGTTAGCTTCCTATCAGCATTCAGTTATTATATGATACTGCTGTCAAATAAGTGTGTTCTCATTTGCGCAATATTTTACAAATCAAATTATTAGTTACCCAAATGGTATAAAAAATATTGCTCTTATTTCTAATATGCTCGTGATATATTAATAGTTTTTCCCCAAAATATAGAAATATATGTGTCTGGCAATGTTTCCCCACTGCTGACACGCACCCATCTTGTTAAAAGTTTTTGACATACGTGTAGATATACGTCGTGCAACGTGTCACTTCTTTACTGTGAATCACTTGTTTATCTTCACTCATTACAGGACCAAAAAGAAGAGCGTATTACAAGGGAAAGGTTTTAAAAAGGTTCATCTTATCCTTCCAGATAAGTGAACGGAAAAATCTGAGTATAAGAACATCAAACCTTGTACAGTGATATTCTCTACACAGGCAAATACGCCATCATTTTGAATAATATCATCTAATATTTTTGTGTGAAGATAATCCATGTGTTTTTCAGATGTCCATTGCAAAAAAAAAAAAATAAATCATGAGATTTGATATAACTGAATTTGAATTTAGCTCGTATGATGTTGAAGCTTGAAATTGGTAATCTACATTTTCCTTTTGAAAATATCATCAAAAGTCTACTTTAGCTTTTCGTAGTCATTTATCTTTCAGTGCCAATGTATTATTCATATCTGCTTTCACTTCATAAAGATTAGTACTTATAATCAGCTTGCTTTATAAGAGGATTTTTGGCAATAATTTAGCTTCGTGACGTTTTAAACTTCTATGAATTCTAATGCATAGCGCTTACTATTTTAGTCGAGATAAAGATTATCCATTAAAAGCATTAAATGCCTACGTTAACGCATTCAGAAATTTTAGAACAGAATGAAATAGGACATTACTTCCCCGTCGCCATTGTATAATACTCACTCAGTGGAGCTTCAAGTGGACGATTATTTCGTATTTGAGGAAATTTTTACCTTCTTCAAAAGAATTCACTCAAAGACCACATCTGCCATCAATTTTAAATGAATTATTACACTGGTTCTCAATTTTACTTAATCTTTTGTAGACATTTATTATTGTTGATACTCTTGTTGTTATCATTATCCTTATTATTAACACTACTCCAGATGTAATTGAAAACGCTGAATACTACGACTCTAAAGCCTCCAGTAGTGAAAGACGTCATGAAGAAGAATGGGTATGGAGTAAAAAAAATAATAGACGAATAAATAAATGAATAAAATGCGCAGAGGAATTAAGAAGGGAACTCAGATATCACCAACCAATTGAACTATGCAATAAGGTTCTTGTTATCGTGTTTGCAACAATGTAATTGTATTTGCAGCTAGTCTGAACTGTTTCTTGGAAAGGTCATAATAATTTGGGGTATGGGGTATGCCATGCTTTAATGTATGTTTAGTATCTCAGAAGGGAAAACTTATGATAGCTCATTTAATGCTTACGAGCTCTCTTTAATTTGTTTGTTTAGTCTCAGAATGAAGATTATTTGTTCGTCTTCGTTAATCACACCATTCTTCCTGTAAGTAGGTTGAGGATAACAAAAGTGTCGAAAGAATTATAGAGATATAACTCTTCGTACTCTCTCACTGGGTATAAGAAATGACTTTGATTCACAGAATAACATACATTATTGATATAGGAGGAACAATGTGTGCTTTTAGGCAAGGAAGGAGATATAAGAATCATGCATTCATTTGTCATAAGGAAATATTGTAACAGGTTGGAAATAAAAACAAATATATATATATATATATATATATATATATATATATATATATATAGTATATATATATATATATATATATATATATATATATATATATATAATTTTCAGGCATAGAAATAGAATATTTTTGAGATAATTGCACTGGAATAACTCATTATAAATAGACGTAAGACTTCCGCATTTACCTTGTATATCAAACTATGTATTATTTAAAATACTATATATATATATATATATATATATATATAGATATATATATATATATATATATATATATATATATATATATATTTGTTTGTGTGTTAAGGGTAATTGAATATTTTTTTTTAAACAGACCTCAAAGCATACGTTAAAATACCTGGACGTGAGTAGGCTTGAACAAAAAGTATTGCTTTTACATGATGTTAAGTATTTTCATGCGGTTGACACAAGACCTCGGAAGAAAAGACGTCAAACATGGGTACGAAGTTCAGGGAAAAGACGATGGGCGATGAATGCTTAATAATCGCAGATACTGCAGCGCTGATTACGGATAATGGAGAGAAATTTTAGAAGCTATTGAGACGTTAAAGTATTTACAGGAGTAGGCGATGGAGAGTAATAGTAGCAAAGGCAAAGGGCTCTACGATCAATGGAAACCAGGGAGAAAGAGCAGCGAAGTTAAAGGCGTCTTGGATGATAGGAAACAATAAGATTCGCATAGATATTTATATTAAATAGAATGAAGGACATTTGGATGTGAGAAGTGCGACAGAATAAATGAAAATTAGAAGTTTCAAGCAATTGCAAAAGATTGCAAGAGGACTTAAAGTGTCTTTGGAAACCTGCATAGTTACATAGGAATGGATTATAGAACCAAATCTCTTAGTAGTGTGGGGGGTGCCTAAATGGTGGTGTTGTCAGAATTTTTTAAATTGGACATATTGAGTAACTGTGATGGTGAAGGAGAGGGATTTCAATAGAAGTAGAGTAAAAAAGATATTGCATTTCAAAGAAAAAGTTCAGGCATGAGTACAGAAAGGACTGTGAAAGTGTTAGAAGGACAGGTATAGGGAATCAATAATACGTTAGATGACTGGCGTTAGATGACTATTGGACTAGAAGAGTCTAGTTTACAGGCTGCCTTTGAGGAAGCTACATTCTTAGGAGATTCGTCCCCTGCATTAGAATTGTATTTAATATATATATATATATATATATATATATATATATATATATATATATACTATATATATATATATATATATATTCCTATATGATATATATATATATATATCTAATAAAAGGAGCCCATAAAAACACCAAAATATGGAGAAAAAGGTACTATATTTCAGAGACTGCTGTCTCCCTCTTCAGGTAGATGAATGAGAAAAGTTTACAGAAAAGGTGGTATTTATACCAAGAGGTCCATCCACAGGCAAGCCAATTTAGGTCACCCCCGCTGATAATCTTCCATTAATCTTCTTAAGTGTTGGTTGAATGAAAACTTTGTCGATCGTAACTGAAATCCACGCTCCTTTTGAGATGTTCATTACCTGCCTCTTTTTTATTAAGGCCGATTCCATCATTTGACTCTTGTACCGACAGTTGCTGCTATAAATTACACGTGACAAATTCCAGTTTATTCTATGGTTATCTTCATTTATATGGTTGAAAATAGCCGAGTTCTGTTGTCCATACCTAACTGACCGTTTGTGTTGTATTAATCTCTGGGGAAGTGATTTACCTGTAAATCCGATGGAATAAACTGCAATCTGTTTTTATGTATTATGGAGTATTAAGAAGTTTCATGGTTGTATATACAGACGCGCTTGTTTACCTCTCCTATGAATGTGCTTACAAAGAAATGTGCTCTCAGCTTTGGATGTATGTGAAGAGCAGCCTTCACTCTTACTACAATGATGGGACAGATCTTCAAGCAGTTACATCTACTGAAGTTTCCCAGTTTGTTGAAGATGTAGGTATTGCAATCAAGTTGATCGCCTGGTTGCTGTGATCTTATGCCCATACTATGTCCAGCTCTGGGGTGAATTCATCACACCTGTTACACGAAGTGGCCGCTCCTCATGCATGTATCGTGTGTGGAACACCTTGCCTGATTTCTGCCTTTTCAGTCTATTGACTCTTGTTTCACTTTTACGGATTGAGTCTTTAGTTGACTGTACTTTGAGTATGTTGTTGATGCAGGCTATCTATACCAGCAACTCTCCAGTGATGATGACCTACGACTTTTGATCAATTATTGTGTCAGGATTCTGTGGTATTTTGTAATATATAACTTTTTTTTTTTTTTTTTTTTTTTTTTTTTTTTTTTTTTTTTACAAAAAATCAGTTTTAAATATTGTAAAATACATAAATTAGTGTGCTTGAGGTAGGCTAATTTGGAAACAAGTTTGAGCATTTATTAAAAAAATTTCAGCTTTGACCTTATAGCATTTTCATAATCTGATTATACCATGAGTGGTCAAACACATAAGACTTTACCAGGTGAGGTCTTGACAGCTTATGGGCGGTAAGAACCAAAATGAGAATTTTAATAGAATACAATAGCGCTTCAATATATATATGCACACACACACACACACACACGTTTTTTTTTTTCTTTGGAATACATTGAACAAACCAAAGAATAAAAGAAAAAAAAAAGGCCCCCAAAAAAGAGATTAGGAGTAACGAAACTAGAAAATTATTATATCAATCTTCACATAAATTTATGAGTCCAAATTTATTCGTTGAATATTCATTTTCTTTTTGACGTAACATGCCCAAAATAGCTTTAATTATTTAAGGATGATGATGCTGGAAAAATTACTTCATGATTTTGCTGGCAGTTATCTTTTAATCGTTGCTTTGTTTATAGGTTATAATATACTTTCTTGCCATACACTCAGATCGGCAAGTTATTCCATCGTAATTTATCACTAATTCTTATGATTTGATATTTTTTCATTTAAACCAGATTCACAATAATATCAATGGGTCAATCGTGAAAAAAAAAATCTATTTTATCGAATACCATTTAAGAAGTAGGCCGCTGTAATCGCACGTGTGAACTCAGGAAATGAGAAATTAATTTTCACCCACCAGATCCAACCTAGTTGTATCCAGTTATTGAAAGAATCATCTCGTAAACCAGAGCTTGACCTAGTTTCGAGAGCCTGGGCAATATTCCCAATTAGAGAGATTAGCTTATTTCTGCCCCTGACCGGAAATTCATTACCTGGGAAGGTCTCAGTATGAATATTCGACTCTTCCAATTTATACTTGGGTAAACGTATTGTTATTATTAAGTATTTAGAATAGCAGTTTGGAATGAAGTATGAATAAATTTCCTTTACTCTTAGTAGATGAATACTGTGATTTTCAATTTTTTTTCCCTGAAATTCTCATTACGACTGAATTATGAGTCTGCCAGGTTTCCACTTACTAATTGGCTGATTTAAAAGAGGTATTTTTATTTTGTTTCGAAATATATATGAAGACTGAAGCTTGAGTTACCTACCATTATCCTTTCAGAATATCAAAGAGAATTAGATATTAAA
>NC_061095.1:34977795-34979138 GCF_015104395.2 Macrobrachium nipponense | reverse complement strand
AGAGATATGGTTCAAAAGAGTATTAGTAAATCAGCTGATCCCAAGATCAATGCGGTGATAAGGTATTTTTAAAACTTAACGTGAGAAATGAGTTAAATTACAAACTAGGCCCGAAGTTTGAAGGTACTCAAAGTCATTGAAGAGAAAGTTGGAAATAGGTTTGTAGTTTTAAATGAACGAACAGGTCAGTCGAAGCTAACACATACGTCGAAATTGAAAGAATTGGGTGTGGCAATTAATATATGATAGCGCAATTGCATTCATTTTTTTCCTTTTTTTTTTCCTTGTTATCTGTTTTTGTAATTTGATGACAGAATGGCTTCGCATTTTTTTTTCCTTCTCCTTTGTTTCCTTCTAATGTTTTTCTCTCTTATTATATGTAAGTCTGCGGCGTTTTGGCGTAAGATTTCGGGGTTAATATTTTTCGGCAAATGTTTGCTTTAGCTGAGAAACGGGATGGTTTTTTTTTAGCGTGGGGTCAGTAATTAAATAGAGGAATTATTTATGTCACCTGAGTGGTGTTATATTAAGATGATGGTTTATGTATAATGAGATGGCTCTGGGGAGTGTGCTTATGAAGTTCAGTACTAAACATTTTTTTTTTGAGAATCACGAGTTTAGCTAGCGCGCGAGTCTGAATATGCTGCAATGCTAAGCACCTGACGTGTTCATAGGTGGGTTTCTTTTTTGCTGAAGTTGCTGTAAGGAGTCCGGTTGCGAACCTTCCCTTTGGAATTGATTACTCGGGGATTTGCACGGTTTTCGGAGATGCTGATTATGACATTTCACGAGAACGTGTCATATAAGGGGATTTTTTTTCTTGTCGATAGGGTTGCTGCGCTAGCAGATTCTGTAACGGTACACATTCCGTTTTGGGAAAAGATGTTGAATTATATATGGTTTTTTTTTTTTTTTTCCTTTTCTTAACGTCGTCTGAGAAGATTAAACAACTGACAGCTTTCCTTTTCTTTTCTTTCTCGTTCTGTCAGATGCTGAAATATTGTTTAATCGTCGCCCTGGGATTAGTGGCGCTTGCAAAGACGAAAGTATGCCTGGGTCCCGGAGTGCTAATTGAAGAAGACCACTTAGTATGGTTATCATCTGATAAAATTATGCTGAGCATAGAGTTCGAAAGTTTGGGTTCAGCCAGGTTAGAAATCGAAGGATCGTGAAGCAGAGTCGAAGGACTGATAAACACGTTAGACGAACTTGAGACTACAAGAAAAACTTGTCTGCATCACTGGACGTCTTTTAACGGAAATTAAAATAACTGCAAACAGGGTCCAAGGCAGATCGGGGAAACACTCACTTGGGTCCCAGAGACAAAACAGTTGGGGGGAGGG
>NC_061095.1:34952795-34972795 GCF_015104395.2 Macrobrachium nipponense | reverse complement strand
AAGAAAGGGAGGCAATTGTCTTTTTCTAATTCTAGAGTAAACTTAATCGATGGTACATGGTTATTTAATTATCCCTATCAATCCTCTTAAGACTTGCACATTTTCAACCACAAAGACAAACTGCCGACCTTCATGAGAGCCAACATTATTTACAAATTTAAGTGCCCGGGATGTCCCGGTATTTATGTTGGTTCTTGCCGAAGGTTGTTGCAGATGAGATATTGCAGTTACCTGGGATATAGTTTCAGAACGGACAGAGAATTAGCTAAACCTGAATTCTCTAATATTAGGAACCATGAGCGTCCATATGCAGGATTCAAGTTGATAAGAACATTTTTTCTATTATTTGTGGTACAAGCCACAGTAACTACCTCACCACCCTTAGATCTGTATACATTAAACGGCTGGTTCCGTCTTTAAACTCCAACGTATCTGCTGCTGCCTCTATATCTAGCATAACTGAAGTATTGGGTTGGGTCTGCAGTCTTGGTCATCGTTCTTCCTTCTCCACTCTAAAAGGTTGTTAGACACTGGTCTCTCTTTTACTTTTGACACATTCTTGTGATGGTTTTTTTAAGTTAAAGTTAATTCTTAAGTTTTTTTTCAATTTTTGATGTTTTTATTTACTTTGAATGTTATTTATAATATTTTTAATGAGTATGTTTTAATTTTACAGACTGAAGATGCACTGATTTATTGTCCGAAACGTTTTTGTAATAAACCATGGATTTTTTTATGTGTTTGATGGACCCTGCTGATTGCCGATACAATATCTCGTCTGGAACCTTTATATATATATATATATATATATATATATATAATATATATATATATATATATATATATATATATATATATATATATATAATGTGTCTGTATATATTATATATATATATATATATATATATAATATATAATATATATATATATATATATATATGTATATATATATATATAAGAAAGAACTAACAGTCAAACCAGTCCCGATATTGGATGGCCACTGGAAGAAATCCTCAGCATTGAAAGTAAACTAAAATATACACAAAGCCAGCAAAAATCATACACAATTTCAATCGTAGAATGAATTTGAGAGGATAATGCTATCATCTTCAAATTAACGACAAAAAATGTGAATAATTCAAGAAGTAAGAAGAAGGGCATTCTATTCACTGTCTTTACACGAGCCATCACTAACCTAGGAGCGATTCGCAGGAATCAAATAGTCTTATCAGAAAATATGTAGGTTAGATGGGCAGTAAGGCTTTACAAATCTAGCTTGGAACATCTTTTAATTACTTCCAGATGGCATAACCTAAACTGCCTAGGTTGAAATATATTCCGTTTTTCAGTCTTCGGATATTGTGGTGTGTGTGATAGGTAAACGTCACGTTGTCCCTTGCTGTGGCAAAGGGAAAAAATAGCATATGTTCTACTGCCTATATTCACAAACATTGCTGATAGAACGGTAAAGCCTGTTGATTGACAGCCCGCAAAAGTTAATTGAAATGTTGAACTTCAAAACGAACCTAGGATGAGGATGTTACATTAATTTCCTGAAAAGAGTACTTGTCCCCAAAATGACAGTCATGAATATTTGTCAAGAGGCAGTGAAAAGGGAAATTCACACGAGACACATCCATGCATACTAACTAGAAAATGTTTCTAAATGTTTTTAAGAGGAACAGAGCTGGGGAATTCCTGCGTAAACTGAATTCGCACTCACATGATTTCCAAGTTAAACATCAAAAGGAAACGTTTGGAATAAACGCTGCTGTGTGGTTTCGCGAGAAGAGGTCTTAGAATACTAAATTACCTAACAGATTATACATATTCTTGCACTTATAAATAGTAGAATAGTAATAGTTTGTTAAAGGAAGTGAGATTGATCAATGGTATCTTCTTTAATAGTCAAAGAGATAGGAAAAAAAAGACGAGGGAACAAGGCAACTCGGCTATTTTTCAGAGTCGGCGGTTTTTTGCATTCAAAAGTAAGTCAAGGTAAATGTTTTTAGATTGCGCATCTTTAGCAGACGGGCATGGTCTTTTTTCTACACTGCGCAGAAATTAATTTAAAAAAAAGAACTAACGAGAGAGAGAGAGAGAGAGAGAGAGAGAGAGAGAGAGAGAGAGAGAGAGAGAGAGAGAGAGAGAGAGAGAGAGAGAAGTGTGGGGGTTGTCGGGTTGTCGGGAAAGGGTAAGTAGAAAGTTTTGTTTAAACCGGCCTTACACCAGCATCCAGAGTAGTCCCTAAGGATGATCAATTAATTGTGAAGATATATGAGGCCTGTTCTGGATCTGTGAGCTTAGCCGTAGCAACAGATACCCAGAAAGAGGGAAATGGGTATTAGAATTTCCGGGAGGGACGTGGAAACTAGAGATCAGCTTTTTACTTTTATTACTAATATTTCATACCAACCATCAATCATCTTGAGCAGCAGTGAAAAGCCGATATGAGTGATGGTATGTTATGCCACCAAATTTAGTCTTTATATAGGAAAAAGTGTTCTTTACGGAAGCCCATCTTATATATTGTATTCCCAGTCGGTCTCATTATGATTGATGGGTTCATTCTGAAATACTTTCCCTGGAGTCCCTTATTTTATGCATAAAAGGGATAAAGCACCTGCCTTTCCTGACTCTCGTTTTATCATTGCTTGATCAGACAACATTTGTATAGTAGTCCTATATAATGTCTATTCCTTCCGTACCAAGCTCTTTCATACTTCTGAAGTATAGCCATCGGATCCATCACCAATTAGCAGTCCTCCATAAGCGCTTTAGCTCTCTGCTGTTTATTGGTGGCGTTTGACCCTAAATTTTCAAAAAGAGTTTGAACTTCATCGCTTACCATAATTTTATATTTATTTCTCACCCAAGGTGGGGACTAGTCTATTGCCTTATTTTTTCCTTCTTCTTAATCTCTCCGGAGAAATTTTCACTTCTCTGCTCATTCCTGGAGTTGATCCATCGTTTGAATTTCCATCAACGAACGCAGCCATCGAAGGATCAACGTCCTCCAGAATATAAGGGCGATTAATTCTTTGTCTCAGCCAGGATTTAAAAATCCACTCTCTGCCCAGTCTATATTGTTAAATGTGGTAAATTTTCTAGCTAATAAGAAATTTAATTGAAATCCAAGAAGGGAAACGTTGAATCTGTAGCAGAGTTCCGGTCTGGGTCGGCCTCTATATAGTATATACTATTTAAAGCCTCTTTTGTTGATAAAAATGATTATCGATAATAATAACTACTGTTAATTAAGCGTTCTAACTGTTTGCTGCGTCTTTCTGTGATTTGTTGACGAGGGGGTGGGGGGGGGGGGGGGGGGGGGGCGCATGCTCAAGCTCTTGCGTGTGCATATGTAAATGTTTTATGATTATAGTTACAATCTATATCAGATAAGGTTATGTTAAAGGAAGATTTTAAAGAAAGAAACACAATATAACGAAAGAGGTTACATATAGATTCAAGGGCATAAATACAAATACAAAAAATGTAGGTTTTAAATGAACTTTTATCGCTAAATTATGTAAATATATATATTTCTTTTATTATTTTTAGCAACAAGACCTTTCAAGAATCATTTGCTTGCCATAACCATTATAGGCACGAGTCATTGTTCAGTTCTAATTTTTGGTGGTATATTTACTTCTAAAGAAGCCCCAATTGTCTTTACCGAAAATAGCTAATTACTCTTCTATTTTTTTTTTTTATGGACAGTGATTATTGGATTTTTAAAATAACGTGGATCAAGCTATATAACCAAAGAAATGGAGATAGGATTGCCTTTGAAAAAGGAAACAGGCAGTTGTTTCCTATCATAAGGAGCTTCCATCATCCTAAAATATTAAGGTTATCACTACTCTAACGGAGCTTCCATAAGTCAGCCGTTAATAGTTCTATGGTTTTTAGGTATCCAATGTAACTACTGTTACAAGTCTTTTTCTGAAAGGATTTTCAGAGCAAAATAAAGACTTTTACATTACTTATTTTTTGTTAACACTTAGGATTTATATAGACATTAATAACTTTCCTTCAATCTCATGCGGTCATTCGCCAGTTAAAAGAATGAAAATTTGAATAACAATTTTACTTTGAAAAATCTCTTGATTTATTCATATTTGAACTTTTATTGACGTTTCAAAATGAAATTAAGGGAAGACATTAATGAATGGATTTTAAGTGATATATTTTAAGATAGAGCCATACATTTAAATATAGTAATTTCCGAGGAGACACGAAATCTATTTATACATTTATTGAATATATATATATACATATATATATATATATATATATATATATATATATATATATATATATATATATATATATATATATATATATCACTGTGGGTTAAAGATACATAATTTGCTTATTCCAAAATTTTGAATGATATTCAGAAATGATATAAATAGAGATTTCATATGAACTTTTTATTTTGAGAACATTTCAATTTCTTTTGTATTCGACATTCCGAAATTAAACGAACCAAAAAATTAATGATTTACTAAATACTTCATTTTAAGTGTCATTACGATTTAAATAAAAATATTAAGTAGAGTAAGTAATTATAAAATAGTTATTACTTATTTATACCTCGGTTTTTTACGTATCGAAGGGAAATACAAAACTTGAAATCTACATTTTCTTAAGAACACATAATTATAATTTAAAATTTCTTTAATTCTCTTTGATATTCTGAAAGGATAATGGTAGGTAACTCAAGCTTCATTCTTCATAAATATTTCGAAACAAAATAAAAATATCTCTTTTAAATCAGCCAATTAGTAAGTGGAAACCTGGCAGACTCATAATTCAGTCGTAATGAGAATTTCAGGGAAAAAAAATTGAAAATCACAGTATTCATCTACTAAGAGTAAAGGAAATTTATTCATACTTCATTCCAAACTGCTATTCTAAATACTTAATAATAACAATACGTTTACCCAAGTATAAATTGGAAGAGTCGAATATTCATACTGAGACCTTCCCAGGTAATGAATTTCCGGTCAGGGGCAGAAATAAGCTAATCTCTCTAATTGGGAATATTGCCCAGGCTCTCGAAACTAGGTCAAGCTCTGGTTATTACGAGATGATTCTTTCAATAACTGGTACAACTAGGTTGGATCACTGGGTGAAAATTAATTTCTCATTTCCTGAGTTCACACGTGCGATTACAGCGGCCTACTTCTTAAATGGTATTCGATTAAATAGATTTTTTTTCACGATTGACCCATTGATATTATTGTGAATCTGGTTTAAATGAAAAAATATCAAATCATAAGAATTAGTGATAAATTACGATGGAATAACTTGCCGATCTGAGTGTATGGCAAGAAAGTATATTATAACCTATAAATAAAGCAATGATTAAAAAGATAACTGCCAGCAAAATCATGAAGTAATTTTTCCAGCACCTCATCACCTTAAATAATTAAAGCTATTTTGGGCATGTTACGTCAAAAAGAAAATGAATAATCAACGAATAAATTGACTCATAAAATTTATGTGAAGATTGATATAATAATTTTCTAGTTTTCGTTTACTACTAATCTCTTTTTTGGGGGCCTTTTTTTTTCTTTTATTCTTTGGTTTGTTCAATGTATTCCAAAGAAAAAAAAACTGTGTGTGTGTGTGTGTGTGTGCATATATATATTGAAGCGCTATTGTATTCTATTAAAATTCTCATTTTGGGTTCTTACCGCCCATAAGCTGTCAAGACCTCACCTGGTAAAGTCTTATGTGTTTGACCACTCATGGTATAATCAGTTATTAGAAAATGCTATAATGTCAAAGCTGAAATTTTATTAATAAATGCTCAAACTTGTTTCCAAATTAGCCTACCTCAAGCACACTAATTTATAAATGTATTTACAATATTTAAACTTGATTTTTGTAAAAAAAAAAAAAAAAAAAAAAAAAAAAAAAGTTATATATTACAAAATACCACAGAATCCTGACACAATAATTGAGTCAAAAGTCGTAGGTCATCATCACTGGAGAGTTGCTGGTATAGATAGCCTGCATCAACAACATACTCAAAGTACAGTCAACTAAAGACTCAATCCGTAAAAGTGAAACAAGAGTCAATAGACTGAAAAGGCAGAAATCAGGCAAGGTGTTCCACACACGATACATGCATGAGGAGCGGCCACTTCGTGTAACAGGTGTGATGAATTCACCCCAGAGCTGGACATAGTATGGGCATAAGATCACAGCAACCAGGCGATCAACTTGATTGCAATACTACATCTTCAACAAACTGGGAAACTTCAGTAGATGTAACTGCTTGAAGATCTGTCCCATCATTGTAGTAAGAGTGAAGGCTGCTCTTCACATACTCAAAGCTGAGAGCACATTTCTTTGTAAGCACATTCATAGGAGAGGTAAACAAGCGCGTCTGTATATACAACCATGAAACTTCTTAATACTCCATAATACATAAAAAACAGATTGCAGTTTATTCCATCGGATTTACAGGTAAATCACTTCCCCAGAGATTAATACAAACACAAACGGTCAGTTAGGTATGGACAACAGAAACTCGGCTATTTTCAAACCATATAAATGAAGATAACATAGAATAAACTGGAATTTGTCACGTGTAATTTATAGCAGCAACTGTCGGTACAAGAGTCAAATGATGGAATCGGCCTTAATAAAAGAGAGGCAGGTAATGAACATCTCAAAAGGAGCGTGGATTTCAGTTACGATCGACAAAGTTTTCATTCAACCAACACTTAAGAAGATTAATGGAAGATTATCAGCGGGGGTGACCTAAATTGGCTTGCCTGTGGATGGACCTCTTGGTATAAATACCACCTTTTCTGTAAACTTTTCTCATTCATCTACCTGAAGAGGGAGACAGCAGTCTCTGAATATAGTACTTTTTCTCCATATTTTGGTGTTTTTATGGGCTCCTTTTATTTTATTAGATATATATATATATATATATATATATATATATATATATATATATATATATATATATATATATATATATATATATATATATATATGAAATACAATCTAATGCAGGGGACGAATCTCCTAAGAATGTAGCTTCCTCAAAGGCAGCCTGTAAACTAGACTTCTAGTCCAATAGTCATCTAACGCCAGTTCATCTAACGTATTATTGATTCCCTATACCTGTCCTTCTAACACTTTCACAGTCCTTTCTGTACTCATGCCTGAACTTTTTTTTTGAAATGCAATATCTTTTTTACTCTACTTCTATTGAAATCCACTCCTTCACCATCACAGTTACTCAATATCCAAATTTAAAAATTCTGACAACACCACCATTTAGCACCCCCCACACTATTACTAAAGAAGAGATTTGGTTCTATAATCCATTCCTATACTAACTGCAGGTTTCCAAAGACACTTTAAGTCCTCTTGCAATCTTTTGCAATTGCTTGAAACTTCTCAATTTTCATTTATTCTGTCGCACTTCTCACATCCAAATGTCCTTCATTCTATTTAATATAAATATCTAGTGAATCTTATTGTTTCCTATCATCCAAGACGCCTTTAACTTCGCTGCTCTTTCTCCCTGGTTCCATTGATCGTAGAGCCCTTTGCCTTTGCTACTATTACTCTCCATCGCCTACTCCTGCAAATATTCTTAACGTTCAACAATAGCTTTCTAAAATTTCTCTCCATTATCCGTAATCAGCGCTGCAGTATCTGCGATTATTAAGCATTCATCGCCCATCGTCTTTTCCTGAACTTCGTACCCATGTTTGACGTCTTTTCTTCTGAGGTCTTGTGTCAACCGCATGAAAATACTTAACATCATGTAAAAGCAATACTTTTTTGTTCAAGCCTACTCACGTCCAGGTATTTTAACGTATGCTTTGAGGTCTGTTTAAAAAAATATTCAATACCCTTAACACACAAACAAATATATATATATATATATATATATATATATATATATATATATATATATATATATATATATATATATATATATATATGTATATAATATATATATATATAGTAAGTTTTATAAATAATCATAGTTTGATATACAAGGTAAATGCGGAAGTCTTACGTCTATTTTATAATGAGTTATTTTCAGTGCAATTATCTCAAAATATTCTATTTCTATGCCTGAAAATTAAAATATATATATATATATATATATATATATATATATATAGTATATATATATATATATATTTGTTTTATTTCCAACCTGTTACAATATTTCCTTATGACAAATACATGATTCTTATATCTCCTTCCTTGCCTAAAAGCACACATTGTTCCTCCTATAATCAATAATGTATGCTATTCTGTGAATCAAAGTCGTTTCTTATACCCAGTGAGAGAGTACGAAGAGTTATATCTCTATAATTCTTTCGACACTTTTGTTATCCTCAACCTACTTACAGGAAGAATGGTGTGATTAACGAAGACGAACAAATAATCTTCATTCTGAGACTAAACAAACAAATTAAAGAGAGCTCGTAAGCATTAAATGAGCTATCATAAGTTTTCCCTTCTGAGATACTAAACATACATTAAAGCATGGCATACCCCATACCCCAAATTATTATGACCTTTCCAAGAAACAGTTCAGACTAGCTGCAAATACAATTACATTGTTGCAAACACGATAACAAGAACCTTATTGCATAGTTCAATTGGTTGGTGATATCTGAGTTCCCTTCTTAATTCCTCTGCGCATTTTATTCATTTATTTATTTGTCTATTATTTTTTTTTACTCCATATCCATTCTTCTTCATGACGTCTTTCACTACTGGAGGCTTTAGAGTCGTAGCATTCTGCGTTTTCAATTAAATCTGGAGTAGGGTTAATAATAAGGATAATGATAACAACAAGAGTATCAACAATAATAATTGTCTACAAAAGATTAAGTTAAATTGAGAACCAGTGTAATAATTCATTTAAAATTGATGGCAGATGTGGTCTTTTGAGTGAATTCTTTGAAGAAGGTAAAAATTTCCTCAAATACGAAAATAATCGTCCACTGAAGCTCCACGAGTGAGTATTATACAATATGGCGACGGGGAAGTAATGTCCTATTTCATTCTGTTCTAAAATTTCTGAATGCGTTAACGTAGGCATTTAATGCTTTTAATGGATAATCTTTATCTCGACTAAAATAGTAAGCGCTATGCATTAGAATTCATAGAAGTTTAAAACGTCACGAAGCTAAATTATTGCCAAAAAATCCTCTTATAAAGCAAGCTGATTATAAGTACTAATCTTTATGAAGTGAAAGCAGATATGAATAATACATTGGCACTGAAAGATAAATGACTACGAAAAGCTAAAGTAGACTTTTGATGATATTTTTTCAAAAGGAAATGTAGATTACCAATTTCAAGCTTCAACATCATACGAGCTAAATTCAAATTCAGTATATCAAATCTCATGATTTATTTTTTTTTTTTTGCAATGGACATCTGAAAAACACATGGATTATCTTCACACATATTATGATGAATTATTCAAAATGATGGCGTATTTGCCTGTGTAGAGAATATCATTGTACAAGGTTTGATGTTCTTATACTCAGATTTTTCCGTTCACTTATCTGGAAGGATAAGATGAACCTTTTTAAAACCTTTCCCTTGTAATACGCTCTTCTTTTTGGTCCTGTAATGAGTGAAGATAAACAAGTGATTCACAGTAAAGAAGTGACACGTTGCACGACGTATATCTACACGTATGTCAAAAACTTTTTAACACAAGATGGGTGCGTGTCAGCAGTGGGGAAACATTGCCAGACACATATATTTCTATATTTTGGGGAAAAACTATTAATATATCACGAGCATATTAGAAATAAGAGCAATATTTTTTATACCATTTGGTAACTAATAATTTGATTTGTAAAATATTGCGCAAATGAGAACACACTTATTTGACAGTAGTATCATATAATAACTGAATGCTGATAGGAAGCTAACATTTATTAATATAATGCATAACCGTATACTAGCTTTTTTTATTTATATATTTTTCGAATTATTAATATATATGAAAATTAATTTTGAGGTGAATCACTGTTTCTATTAAAGACAACACTGATATTGTAAAAGGTAAGTGAAACATAATTACCAGAATCCAAGTTAAAGGGTATTAAAAGATCTTCGAAAGTTTCGCGATAATTTCTCGATGGGACATGAATGTGATGAAAAAATTAATAATCTCCTAATCTTTTGGAGCATTGTCTACTCTACAGGACGCGTTTTTGCGAAAATTAAACGTCCGAATTATGAATTAATAATAGATAATTTCTCGAAATTAGCCCATCGGAGCACCCGTCAAGGCTAGTGAGCTGAACCTAGAGCTAACAGATATTTCTGACTTAGTGAAGGCAGTATTTAGTGTTTGTATTAGATGTCTACTTCATTCCTAGAGCTAATATATGAATTCAATGTATTAGAAAGGTACTGCCTGTCATACCCAAGGTTCTCGTACTGAACCCAATGCTTATAAGTACGTCTTCTTAATAAAGGCTAATGTTGCCGACTTTTTTTTTTTTTTTTTTTTTTTTAAGGGTATTGTACGGTATTCCTAAAGACTGAATCTGGTGCTAATAGAGAGGATTGGAATATGAGATTTAGGCCTGATGCCAAGTGCTGGGACCTATGAAGTCATTCAGCGCTGAAAGGAAAATGAAAAGTAAAGGAGATTTGAAAGGTGTAACAGGGGGAAAAAACCTCGCAGTTGAACTATGAAAAAATTGTCAGGAGAGGGTGGAAAGTAAGAAGGGAAAGAAAAAGGATACAAAAAAAAATGTTTACAGTAAAAGGAATGAAAAAAGATTGCAGCTAAGGCCGAAAGGATGCTGCAAAGAACCGTAAGTAATACCTACAGTACACCGCGTGAAATGAAGTGATCTAAATTCAGCGCTAACAAAGGGTTCTGAAGTACTCAAAGGTAGTTTGCTAAATCCAGGGCTGACAGATGGTTCTTCCTTAATAAAGGATGAAAGTGAATCTGGTGGTGGCAAATGCACCAGGCATAATGAGGGTTAATGTACTGAATAGAGTGATATTATAAATTGCCGTCGAACTATTGGCTAATATATGTATTTTGTACTAAGAAATGGGTCTGTCATACTCAAGGCCAGCGTACTAAGTCTAGTGCTAATCAATATCCAAAGAATACCAAGTCTGTTCACTTCGAGTCGAAAAAAACGTTCCGTTGTGCTCAAGGCGTCATGTGGGGGACAATCACACGTGTAAGCCAAACGCTTCATGAATCAGTCACTGAAGAAAACAGTGGTAAACATAAACATCACAGTGACGAGCTTTCCATACATTGCTGCATAAGTGCTGTGTTTGATTGTTATATGGTGAAAGAGAAAATATAACTCTTCGTGCATTCTAACATAAACATCGAATACAAATGTACCTCTTAGGAAGAATTATTGAATTGGTAGGTGAAAACTATAATTCAACTTCAGTGAGATAGGTAATAAATTTTTCTCAGCGCTCATGTTCTACCACGGTAGAAAATAGGCTTAATGATGATCAAATTGATGAGTCCTTGGATCGAGAGTTGTGTACTATGATATTTTCTACACTGGCTATCGATGACAAACCAGATAGACATAAAGTATTTTGAAAATGAGACTGAAAGAGAAGGTTTGATTTACAATTGGGGGATTCATAGCTAACACAAATTTCCTCGGTATGAATTCCTTGGAAGATGAGCAACATGGACTGAATTTAAATGTAGTATAAATGGTAAATTGATTGTCCCCTGTGGAGAATTTCAAAACCAGTTATGAGTAATGGAAAATTTGTTTTATGTGTATCATGGAGAACACTTAAATCAGTTAAAGGGGCCATTCATAACCTAGCCACAGATATTGCTAAAGTTAAGAAGTGTAGAAATCTATGAATACTTATGTAGGGAATATATTAGCTAGGGAAATCTACTAGTAGAGTTATGGTAGATGAAGGCGAAGGGAAGGTAGAGAGAGTGGTAGAAACAGAGTACAGTCATAGTTGTTTAAAAGAGAGAGCAATAAAACAAAACCCTGGAACTTCGCCAAAACAAAAAGATGATGATTAAAGTGGAAAATCTGAACTTTGACACCTCCAGGGGGTGGTTGCGATAGATTAGGACAACCAGTAAGATTCGCATAGGGGTGGCACCGGAAGTTGGAAAAGCCACTCAAGTGAAAGTAGGGTGTATCCCAGTAGAAATTAGGGAGGAGCCCAAATTGAAAGAATAGGTGGAGACTTCACTTGAAATCTCATGAAAGATCAGTTAGGAACTAAGCACTGGACGCAAAGGTAGTGTCGGTGGAACCTCTGTACCCTGTGTAAATTTGCTTTGTGTGAAGAGACAGTGAATTGTGTGTGTTATAATAATAAGTACGATAAACAAAGTGGTGTTTAACTTGCCCAGAGTCCAATTATAGTATCGATGCCAAACCCTCCTGAGAGACTGGATAAATGAAAGGAAATGAATTAATCTGATTTCAGAATCTGCAGTGCAAGTAATCTAAAATATAACAATAAGTTCCTAAGAAAAGAAAAACTCAACAACAAAGCAATATAGATAAAAATTATCCCATATAACAATAGACAAGAGAAACAAATACAAACCAAGGCTACCGAAGAAAGACTGACTAATAATAAAGAGAAGAGAAAAGAGAATAAACGAACACAACACTAACTTTGTTTCGTTGCCAGAGAATGTAGCCACTATTTACGTTCGCTGTCGGACATTCTTTAGAATGAGAGAGCCAAATAATTATATAATAAAATGCCGACAATATAGTAAGAAAGCAAAGAAACCGATTGTGCTCTTACACACACACACGCACACACACACAAACACACACATACCGCACTAACATTCATTCTTTCTCATGCATTGACAACACATGCAGCTGTGCGCCAATCCAAGTGCACAAACTAACAGATTTTCTCTTTCTTTTTGTCGTACATAATGAAGTGATATTTCATATTTGAAGAGCTTTTTCTTTTTTGTATCGACTTTAGCACTGAATATAATATTTAATCTGACAAATGTATGTTGTATTTTTCTTCCCTTTCTTTTTCCTAAGATAATGATAATGCATGGTTTGGGTAATGTATAAGACAAATGAAATATGATATTATAAGTAAGGTCCCTTTCAAAACGTATACATTAAAGAAAATGTATCTTCCTCTCCCTGTGACGTCAGCAAGACTGCGCGTTGGTTGATATTATATTCTTTGGACATTGGTGCTTACAGCTGTTTCTGGCTTAACGAAGGTTAACACAAGGAATCTGGTGCTTACGTTTTTTTCTCTGCAATACTTGCGGCTAATGCCCTGAATGCTAATGACTGAATGAAGTAGTAAGGAGGGTTTCACCTGTAATCAGAGGAGATATTCCTGTTATCCATAAAGATTGCGTTAATAATCATTACAATTACGGGGGAACAAGAAAAGACACTTCATTGGCTGAGGAGTCCGCATGTGCATGAAAAAGGAACGGAGTTTCTCTTCATTTCCATGAACTATACTATAAGGGGTATCAAAAAAATCTGGGTAGACTTTTGGTAACCTGGTACCCTGGCAATAAACGAGGATATGACCACTGAAGTAACGTCTTTTATCATTCAAATGATACCAAAATTTAGGGGTAGGGCAAATATAAAACGCTATAACTTTGGAAGTATCAATCGCATAATAACAAAATGCATCTTGGAATGTTTGTACATACATCCTCCATACATAGCAATCATAGGGGAAATTGGTATCAAATTGAGGTCACTAGAGGTGAAATGGTCGGAATAATCTAATATAAATCAATATTCCCCAATATTGCAGAAAGTACCCGTCTAAATCACAGATACACTAATTATCTGATTTATTCCAGATGATTCCTTTAGAAAATATGTTAATAACCATTTTGGTATGTAATATTAATCCCTTTCATGCCTAATTGAGCCACAACATGTATAAAAAAAATCAGAAATCCAAAAGCAGACTCTTGCCATTCACTTAGTATGAAAGTCTAGTGAAATGTTGGAAAAAAATTAGCTAACTGATCCAGAGGAATTGTTACATTTTCCAGTGTCTTTAATTCCCTGTACAATTTAACACCTGCAAAAAGAAACGCAGATTTTTCCTGTATTCTTTGGGAATTGGTCTCGCTGCACTCACAGTCATCAAATTTCATCTTTTGCCCTAAAGGCAAAGGCAGTGAGTTCTACTTACACCGAACTATGAGGGTGTAACAAATTCACCATGTGATAGCATGTGATAGGTTGTATAATATGCCGTTAAAATATGCTGCTGTATCGCATGACTAGTTGGGGGAAGTTGCTCCAAAGATATACCTTTACTGTAGTGGTACATACATATAGTTGCTCAGTTGATCCATTCTTGTTCCTTGTTTGTTCTTTTTAACACTTGCACTAGGTACTCTTCACAGGATGCCTTGAAAGTGTTAGAACGACTTGATCCGTAATCCAGATCATTCAAATACTCAGAATGGTTATTAGTCAAGGCTGCATGCTTTGTTCCCACCTTAGTGTATAATCATAACCAGTCAGAGTGTACAAGTGGCAGCAAATAGCAAAATTCGTCTCCAACTCGTGATGTTGTAGTGTGAACTTTGGATGTAACTAATTAATTCACCAACACCAGCTTTGATCCAAAGTTTCCGCAGAGCATTAAAATGAAGAACATTCCAGTAGTGATGAGAAGAACAAAGACATTTGTATCACCACACAAGATGAGGATTTGTTTCATTTGAACCGTGTTTTGGATGCATCATGATGAAATTCTGGTACTTCCACTAAAAGTCCATTGTTAACTGTGTGACAGACGACTACATCTCATGCAACCAAGAAGCAACTTACCACTTCTTCAACTGTGGAAGGTTGGTCTATTCTATGATTTATTTCTTGTTCATGGAGACGCATCTGGAGTTTGAAATTTGTTACTGCTTGATAGCCAGAATCTTTCCATCATGATAGGTAATTGTGTATCATAATTTATGGCACTCGTCTCAATCGGTGCTCTCACTTGACGGAGCCATCTTTGAATTTTTTATGGAACCCTTTAACATGGGAATCGAAGACCAGGTCAACATGTCAGCTGTATGACAACTGCAGATACACAGTCCAATAACTGTTCACAGAATTTCCCAAATGTCGGTAGATTTTTTGTTTCTACCTGTCGGATGTTGTCCTTTAAATGTCTCCAAAAATTCCATGTAGATATTAGAAAGAAGGGGTGAAAGAGGTTTCCCATAGCCATGACAAACATTTGTTCATAGACGTTACCATTGAAGGGGAATTTAATAATGACATTTGTAGGTAATTCTAAATTATACAAATCTAAATGTTGATATAGATACAGAAGAAAGTTATCAATGGTACTTTAGTGAATAAACATGTCACATCAAAACTAGATAGTTTATCTGTATTGCATAATTCAATACGGGCAGTCTAGACGAGAAATAAAAATAAAATTGTAAATGAGAGCTTGAGATGGTACCTAAGATGGTTGTTAGTAATTTAACAAAACATTTAGACAATTTATAACCAATAGAACAGGTTGAGCTGATGATGGGACGTATAAGAAAATATCTTATGGGTTTTGATTAATCCATACATGTAGACACGAAATCTTTTTAATATATAAATGTGTGTGTGTATATATATATATATATATATATATATATATATATATATATATATATATAATATATATATATATATATATATATATAATATATATATATATCACTACACTCGACAGTTTTTATATTCAGGAATATTTGAAGCCTATTTTAGCCTTTGTATTGCAATACAGAATTAAAACCTTGTTTTAAAGCATTATTGACTGTAAAATTTCCCGTTTAAAGTTTGTATACCTTTAGAGTTTATGATCCCAATAGCGAGAATAAATGATGAACAAATTAACAACGATAATTATGAAGATAATGAAAACAGGAGACGATATTATTGATAATATTCAGAGAAAAGTTTGTCGACTTACGGTTACGGTAACTCGGGAATGTAGGCTAAATTTGTTATTACATAACTACGGTATGAAGAAAAGTCCAAAGATATAAAAAAAATGAGTTATGAAATGATAAAGTGAAAATATATGAGTAATAAAATTATGAAAAGTGATGCCAGAACTTAGCCAATTAACAGGCTAAATCGGCAACGAGGCTATTTGCAAGGGGAATTAGCTTTCAAGACAGTTTACAAAGGAGGCTTAATTTTCTTGGGGTTGTATTCTATTTTCCGGGAAAAGTCATTTATGATAAGAGACATGATTCTTTTTTTATCTAGTTTACAACATCAGTTGCACGTGCCATTCATGTCACATCATTACCCACTTGCTTTTGCTTTACGCATACCCTGTGTTATTTTACTATTTTTTTACTGTGGATGGCTGTTCTTTAAATTTTCCTGGGGATTTTAGATATTATAAACGCAAATTGCCACTTCAGCCAAAATGGAGTTGTGATGATAACTGCAATTACATTTTAATAACATTGCTTTATATATCATGGAAAATAAATAACAATCTGGTTAAATCAATAACCCCTCTTACCAGGTAGATGAAAAAACAGGTATGCTTACCTAATCGGGGACGGTTCTGAGGTCTAGAATGAGTCCTGATAACTACACCATGACTCTTTAGCTATGTTAAGGTGCGTCCACAAGGTCGAACAATGTCCGACGGACAGACATTGTTACCATATCATAAGCGAAGCAGGATGACGTCATAAGCGTTGAAAAGATTGGAAGTAGATCAGGCAACAAACAGTGATACAGTTACCTCAAAGTATTCCTTTACCTCCTACCCTTTTGTTTTATGAAAATGGTATGGTAACACTGCAATGAAGCCTATTTGCCATGTAACGACTGACGTGAATAGTCGAGCTATTAATGGTATGCCAATGCTCATATTTTCTAAACACTGCTGTAGACAATATGCTAATGGTCCACATTACAAATGAAATGAGTTGTTGTTAAATAAAGAGAAAAATAGTATAGTAAAGATTAATGAAAATAGCAATGGTAAACATCATATTCAGTCTTGATTAATCATACATCGTCAACCTTCGTTACATTCAGGTGTGGCTGCTTCAGGCGTTTGCTGAAATCCAACTTAGTTCAAAGTAGATATTTGGAGTCAATTTCAGAACATAATTATTTGAATGGGAATACACTTTCGATTTACATAATCCATCAATTTATAAAGCAACGAAATTATTAACCACAAATTTCAAGTATCATAAATATAATTTCATAAATTCAATTATAATACCCATTGACAGGTTATGAGACGGAAGGGTTGGCGAGAAATTAGTAGGCAACCAGATGTGTAAAGAAACAAATATATCCAGTGCATCACTCATGTCTTTTTTTTATTCGAGCCATGTCTCACCAGAGTAGCCTAGATGTAAGCATCTATTGTCATCCGAGTAACAACACAACCACCCTGATGGTCTTTATACCAGTGGTAGATATGAATGCACACTGATAAATTCAGTACTTAGATATGATAAGATAGAGAGAGAGAGACTGAACTAAGGTTGGCTTTATTCTCTGTCAATTTCGTTGGCATTGCTAGACAATACTATATAGACCTTTTATAATACCTTGGGAATGACAACAAGGACTCGTAAAGTTGTACAGCTTAAATATTCTATCTCAGACCCCTCTTAGCTGGTATAGAAATTAGTTCATGTCAGAGTTACTGATTAACCTTTACATCAACATTTACGTCAGTAAAAAAGCAGCATTTTTTTTTTTTTCTCCTAAGTATGGCGTTAAATTGACACAAAAATTCTGGCTTTACCTTTTCTCCACGCACGTCATACTTGATTACGTAACTCATACTCTTTCATTTCTTCCATAAGCCCCTACATACCACATTTCAAGATATTGAAACAAAGAAGTTAAAATACTCTTAGATAAAAAGAATAAAAATAATCTTTACTTTTTGATAAGCTTAATTTTATCAGTCATTTATAAAAGTAAATAAGATTCCATTTATACTGTGATGAATCTTAATTAAAAACTGATGATATATCTTGCATTCGCGATTGACTGTCTTCTAGCTTAGCCTCAGGTTATTCTCACGATTAGAAGATGTTATGAAAGTACCCTATGTTTTTAATTATAGAAATTCAATGTGCATTGAACAGTATTCACTTGAAGGTATATTTTGGGTGTGTGTGTGTTTTTTGTCTTTCTTTTTTTTGCAAAATTGTCTGAACTTTCAGTACACAATGTCTTTTACTCAATGCTTCATACCAGACAAGTATTTCAGATTTTGCTCTGGAACAGTCAAGGATTCAAAGTGAAAATAATACCACACCATCCATTTAAAAATCACTTCTTTGTATTTCCCTTTGCATTTATTAAGTAGTTTTCTTTATTTCATTCATATTTTACTTTCTTCCTTAGGACTTAATGCATTTTTGTTTGAGTATTTAAGTGCGTCAGGTTAAAGAAGACTGGACCTTCCCGCAAAAGAAGAATTATGCAATATTGTTAAATATGAAAGCAATTCATGAAGGAGTTAAAGTTGAATAATGAATAAACTGCTCCTCTTTAATGCGAGGGTGTTTGTAGACCGGAAGTCCTTAATATAACATAAGACGCAATATGTATTCACGAGTATTCATGCATATTTTCTTATTTGAACAAAAAAGGACACCTTTGTTATGAAAATAAGAAATAGGAAGCAACAATATATCACAATATAAAAGATTATTACCTTTCTATGTAAAGGCCTATTAACATTTATGAGCGACATTTGAGAGTTCAAATTATTACTAGAATGATGATGAGAGATAATCTTTTGTTTTCAGAAGCACGGTTCACAAATTAATCTGAAAATGGAGAGATCTAAATGACTCACTTATGCTATTACATGAATCTTGTGTTGATGGGAGTGGATGGACCCCTTCAATGACGTCACTAAACTGATTTAATATTGAGAAAGATTTTGTGGTATTTCTTTTCTTTATTGCGAATGTATGTCTGTTTTTATGCGCATGTTGTCAAAACAGTCATTTTATGAGCGACGTGTCCTTTATGCCTGTTTGACTCTCTTCAAAATCAATAACATAAAATAAAATAGAGCTTTTCCATGTTTTAGAAATATCATAATAACTGTCGGTGGAAGGCGCAGCTACCATTAGCTTTCGTTTAGAGAGTTATGAGTCAGAGATAATGATGCAGCAAATTACTTATAGTTTTTCACTGGCTATCTCTTACTAAAACAGTCCACTGTATAACTGTGTATTGAATGTAAAAAATAAATAAATAAATGGTAAATAGTTACGAAAAGAGTCCCAGAATCTAATGAAAGAAACGGTGGAAAGCTATAACCCTTTTTGATCACTTATTTCACACCTTTTTAGTTTTCTTATGAAAACTATTGTGATGGCTTTGTTTGTCCGTCCGCCCTCAGATCTTAAAAGCTTATGAGGCTGTAAATTGGTAAGTTGATCATCTACCCTTCAGTCATCAAACATTCCAAATTGAAGCCCTCTAGCCTCGGTAGTTTTATAGTTTATTTAAGGTTAAAGTTGCCTATGATGGCACGTCTAGCAACTACACAGGCCACCACCAGGCCTTGGCTGAAAATAAATAGGGCCGCGGCGAGGATTTCTTCGGTCGTGGATGAGAGTTTCATAAAGCATTATAAGCTCAACAGAAACCTCGCCTGTTTCGGCGCATATTTTATGAGTTTTACCATTCTCCCAATACATCGATTCAAGTATCTATTTTTTTTTTTTTTTTTTTTTTTTTTTTACGAAAATTTAAGCCAACTGTGTGAAATTCATCTGAAAAAAAAAGACCGTATTCCTTTACTATATTTCTCTAATGGAAACAGTAGACAGAAGTATCATCAACCCAATCTCTCCGGGGCTACTCTTCGCTAGCTTTAGAGGGTAAACCATTCATGCTTCATGTTTTCTTTAATTCTATTCGATTATTTGATGCGACAATGAAAAAAAT
>NC_061095.1:34932795-34947795 GCF_015104395.2 Macrobrachium nipponense | reverse complement strand
TTAAAATTTTGTATCTTAATAAAAACAATTCCTCAAGTGAATTTATTATATTAGTTTCACATTCCAAGGACAATGCCTTTTCTATTCAGAACGCTCTCTTAAGCAATATAATCTTCATTAGCAATGTAGCGAAAACATAGGAGTGGTACCAGAAAGTTTTTAGTTCAGTGGATTGTTTTCATCAACTGCATAATTAAAATGTCATTTTTCATGTGATTTTGAGAGTAAATATATTTTTTATATTCTTTTTTCGCAATCTCATCAAAAATAAGCAGAAAAGAATGAGTAAACTGAGAATTGGGGGATTATGAAAGATACCGAGTGGCGTTTTATTTTCCAGTCGTAATGGTAAAAAAAGAAAACTGATTAAAATATATTAACTTGAATCAAGTTGTGAAAGATAATGCATTCCGTTTTCTTCAACCTAACAGCTGGTAGCCAAGGTCGCCGACAACAAATATTTTTGAAGACCTCTGTCTTAAATCTGTATTTCATTTATTCTTATTGCTGAAAACTGTAAGTGAAATACAAATTTTTTATGGCTCCAGTATATTGCGTTATTTCCCTTTGGATCTCAAGAATTCCCCGGTCATCTCGCGAGATTGACGGCAGCGTTATTGTCTTCAAGTTCCTGGCCATTTTCTGTGCGTGTAAGGTAAGATGATAGGTGACGGTAACGAGTATAAAGTTTTGGTTATTGTGGACTGAAAACCTATTATAAAAGAATCAGCAACTTTTAATTAATTAGTAGTTTATCAGAGCTATAGTACCTGGGAGTAGTAGGACATCAGGCCAATGTAGGCTAAGTGATGATTGCGTTAGAGGAAATGCAATGGAAACGTAAAAAAAATTCAGTTCAAATAATGCTTAACCTTGGCTATTAAGACAAAGCAATGATGACATCCTTCGTCAATCTTCCACTTTTTTTCACTGCCACTTTTTTCACGCCACGACTATTTCTCTCTTGTATGTCAGTTTTTTTCGGTTTCAAAAAACACACAGGTGCAGAAGACACCACATTCATTCACAAAATGCTACATTTTCAAGACATTAAATCCAAAACTAAAGAGTGTTCCCATGTAATCGTTAGGCAATCTTTCGGCTGGTGTAGATAATTCTGGTTTATTATCTCTACACTGGTTCATTTGTGGAAATGTTCAACGCCCTTTAGAATACTATTAATATTTGAAGGGAGGCCATCACCTCCACCAACAGATGAGGATAAATAATTCATGAGAGGTGTGTGGTAGATCATACATAATTCAGCATTTACTATTCAAATAAGGAACTCAATAATGTCCAAGCCTAACATCAAGATCCTCCTAAAAGGATCTCGTCCCTCTACTAACAATGATTTACGGATGGCAAAATACGATATATTCAAGCCATTACTGATTCCTCACATCAGCTGTAGAATATGAATAAGAAATAATAATGAACGCACCGACAATCATCGTACTTTCAGCCTGCAGCAGGCATATCACTAACATACCTCTTATGGAGGTGAAGAAGGATAAATATTACTTCTCTTATCAAAGGTCAACCTCACTAAACGCCCCAAAGGTAATGCTTTAAATACTCTTACAAAAGCAACCAAGGTTTTATGTCTCTCACCATACTTTTTTTTTTTTTTTTTTTTTGGGCATATACTTGTAAAACAAAAAATTTTAACTTATTTAAGTAAACTCATAATTCTTACCCTCGTTATAACTGTGGTAAGCGATTTTAATTTTTATTCGTTAAAGATGAATATCTTAAAAGATACAATAACAATCATTATATAGATGATAGAGATACATCTAATTACAAGAATCAACAGTAAGTTTGGGTAAGAGTGCATGAGTTAAACCCGGGTAAACCCCAGTGGGTATTTCACATTTTTATCTTCTAAAGCCATGAAATACTAATGCCGGATGTAGCAACTTGACTGTTTATTTTTCTAAGTAAAGACACAGTAATAGCCCCATATCCTTGCTTGAATTAGAATTTTTCTATGAAATTGAACGATGGTTCTAAGGTCGTGATAATTCCACCAAACATGCCCCACCCATTCTTTATATAGACAATGATTCTTTACCGAAGGGCAACTCATTTAAAAGGAAAAGTTTGTTATTTTATTCTCAAATGTGTTGGGTAAAGTTTTCAAGTTTGGTCATCAGCAGCTAACTAGTATTTGAAATGGTTGGATAAAAGTTTGACTCTCATTAAGTTTCTCATTGCAGATCTTAGTATTACACTCTGGCACATTTTTACTTTCACATATTCCAAATAAATAACCAATCTGTTCTAGGTATGCAGTTGGTTCTAACAGCTATTCCTTTACTATGACTTTGTTTTTAACTAACTTATATTTTACATTTTTGGATAAAAACTTGATTTACTTTAAGTTTCTCATTATAGATCTTAGGATTAAACTGAATTACATCTTTTAATTCAGATATTCCATGTAATTAACTAGTCAATTCTAGACAGTCATTCCTTTTCTTTGAGGTTCAAAAGAATATAACACTCTATATCTTTTTTAACTAGTACTTTCAATCGTTGGAGATATTTTGTTTCAACTATCAAATATCTAATGATCTCCCTGCTTATATGTTACAAATTATATAGATGATGAAAAGGCTACCAGGAAAATAACAAAGGGAAATGTCTCCCCCACTGTACACTTTAGAAGGGGATAAAATTAGCCTCATAATTTATTACAAAAACATAAAACCAGCCAGATGCTTCTTAAAAAGAACCTGGTACCCCTAGAGACGTCCTCGGAGAGAAGAAGTGACATCATGAATAAACATGGACCCGTAAAAGGATTTCCCGACTCATATATCGTGATGACCACTACCAGACTCTCTAACCGTCTTTCCTGCTACCTTTAAGAAGGGACCATTTTAACCATTATAGAAATAATCACAACAGAGGACCATGAAGAGCTGATATTATAAAGAACACAGAAATCATAGATCAAACACCAGAGCGACAAGGCATACCGTTTCTCGAGGCACTGTATTTATTAGGAAAAAGGTAAGTATCAACACAGTGAAGGAAACACAATTTCTTGCCCCCCATCAAAAGAAAAATTTAAGAACTCAACCGACACCAGACACCTGTACGAGAGAGAGAGAGAGAAGAGAGAGAGAGAGAGAGAGAGAGAGCACCAGGTTTAGATGACACCATGTCAGCTGGACCGCTTATAAAACCAACCATACCAGTGGGGGTACTAGAGCCAACACCCTCCTCCAGCCAGCAGCAAACATTAGGCCTTAGGGGCAGATTTCGTCACCAATCAATGACTAATTAAAATTGGTGCCTACTGATCACCCCACCTATTGTAAACACCCTGCCTCCTGTGCTCAAGTATCTTGATTCCCTTGTTTCTATACTTTCCCAGTGTACTGTTGACATGTTAGAGGAAATCAACATAAGGAAACATAATTATTCATATGTCATTAGAAAAGTTAATATGCCTGCTATTTAGAGATGAAAAGAAGATTGTAAGAAGACTAGAGAGGACTCTGTATATATCAAATGCTGTGGAAACAGCTGTAATTTTCAATAATAATAATAATAATAATAATAATAATAATAATAATATTGCAGGTATCACTTCATGATGCTTGCTTTTTCGACTCATTTATTTATTTCTGAAAAAAGTATAAAAAGAGTAAAAAGGGAGAAGCAAATTTGTTGTTTTCCAGTTCAAACTCAGGTATTTGGCCCAGGCCTCCTTTTACCTTCAGATAGCAACGGCACAATAGTGCCAGGGAAAATTAGCTCGAATTCATCTCACTGTCAAATAAATCATGCAAACTCCAAGAATCTCGCCCACAATGGGAACAGCAGCTTAATGTCACCATAATCAGTTAGTGTCTCGCTTGTCATATAGTTTGCACGCCTTACATCTTTCAAATTTAATTCCCAAGTCATAGCGAATACAATAGCCTGACATTAGGAAACTCCTTCAGAATTCCCTCAGAATTCTCGATCCGATCTAACATTACTACTGATCGCGACATCATTGAGAACACCTGCGTCACTCTTAATGACGACCATCAGCTGAGACCAGGAAGCTGACCGTCCTTGAAGCCTATCGTTAGAGTCCCTGTCCATCATCCCGACCAGCTAGCAGGCCACCTACATTTGGTCACAACATGGGAAAGGGGGCCAGATTCAATTTTCACACCACTCATCGTTCTATTTTGTCAATTCCCTTAGAGTCGTGGTACCCTTGTTAACACCTCCGCTCCGACTGCCGACCTCTTTCATTCTACTGGTGGGTCATTCCTGATCTGACCTGACCCTTGCCTTTCACACCTAGTAACTTAGCCCCTTCCAACCATCCTTTCTCTCTCTTGCGATGCCCTTCTTTTGTTGTAGACAATGAAGACGTGAGATACTGTTGAAATACTATTTTCTTCCAGCACTATCTGAGGAGCAAGAAGGTCTCCTTGGAAGATAGGACAATGCCTACCGCTAATCGGAAAACATCCAAGGTGTCGGCCGCAAATGGGGATATAAATGCCCTGGATCACCCTGACGTATCAGATGGTAGTACAGCAGTAGTTAGGGTCTGTCATGAAACCTTATGTTTGTAGGTTTCTTGGACTCAGCTGTCCATGACGAGTTGAGAGAGACTCACCAGGCCCAGTGCCTTGGCTTAAGCATGAAGCCTATGAGCCCTTCCATTTTGGACTCATACTTCAGATAAGTTCTGCTCTGCGTCTCACAACATACCACTCATGACGGCCCTTGTGCGACCAGCTATTCCATTCAAATCCTGCCTATTATATTCATTAGTAGCATGAAGATATACATTTCTCAACAACCACTTCTACTGGCTCATTCTACGAGAAGAGTTACATCCACTGATTCAATAAGATTTACTCGCAGAGCACCATATTTTCCTCGTGATCATAGATTGGTGCATTTCTCCCTGCTGTCCTGTCAGACCAGTCAAAGGAAATTCTACTTACTTTAAACAGGTGAATTTTAGAAACTAATTTCAGTTATTTCAGTTACATCAATTTGTACCTGGTGTGACAATAGTTAGTCTTTATAACCCTTTAACCAAAATTCAGCACCCAGAAAACCCCCCACAGACCCCCCAGTACGAAAGCATAAGGACTCTACACCAGCCCCATTCCCTCAACAGCCTTCCACCTGAGAGGATGCCTAGAAGAGCTAGGCAAAATGTTGCGGCAGAATATTTAAAATATTCAACATTGTTTTTGACATACACTATAATTGACTAACTCTGCATGGTTAAAACCTTACATATTGCTTAACCTTGTGAAATAAAATTTATATTTTACCTATCTCTGCTTTCACAATGTCCAGAATAGATGTGTTACCAGTTTTAGTAAGAATGCGAAAGCTTTATCGGAAAAATAGAGAAGAACCTCTACAAAATCAATGCAGCTGAAGCAACAATAACCTTCAAGAACGCATTCTTGAAAGCGGGTCTCCTATCCAATAATAATAATAATAATAATAATAATAATAATAATAATAATAATAATAATAATAATAATAATACCTGGCTGCCAGACAAAGCTCCTCTGTTGCCAGAAGTTCCATTTACGTCGTTGTCGTTTAATTCTTCATTTCTTTCCATCATTGCTGAGTTTTGCTATTTAAGCTATAGCTAGACCCTACCCCATCAGGAATAGATACTCATTTACAGCTGAGTAGACTGAGGAAATTATGGTAAAGATCCTTTCCCAAGGAATCAACGCCGAGAGGAGCGGTCACCCATCCAACGACTGACCAGCCCCAATGTTGCTTAACCAGTCAATTGATGACCTAACCCACTCTGCCACGGCGCCAGGACGGAATGACAATGTATGAAGCCAGATACAGAGAGAAAAAAGATCTCCTCCATGAAAGCCTACAACACCAAAAAATTAAGGGAGAAAACAAGTGAGGTCAATGAAATAATGAGACTAATACACACCACCAATATCACAGAAACAAATAACTTGACATATGTAAGAGCAAGACTAGTAGCAGAACTGATGGGGACACGAACACCAACACCACCAGAACAACCAACCCAACAGAAAAGGCCTTGGAAAAGGCGCCTGGAAAAGCAAATCATGGTGATGAGATCCGACTTGAGTAAACTGAAAGTGATGGCAGAAAAAAAGGCTAAGAAGCAAGAAAACAAGGGAGGAACGAACGAGAAATACAAAGTACACAAGAGGGGACTAAACAACACAATAGAAGATGTAAAACAGAGGCTTAAGGCCAAAGCACATAAGATCCAACGATATATGAACAGGAATAAGGGATACCATCAGAACAAACTATTCAGAACCAACCAGAAAAGACTATACAGCCAACTAAGAGGGGAAGACAACCACCAAGAAGTTCCTGAAGCCGAACCAAGTAAGAGACTCTGGGAAAACATATGGAGCAATCCGGTATCACACAACAAACATGCAACATGGCTTCAGGAAGTCAAGGCAGAAGAAACAGGGGGAATAAAACAAAGATTCACTGACATCACGACAGACACAGTCAGACACCAACTAAAGAAAATGCCCAACTGGAAAGCCCCAGGTCCAGATGAAGTCCATGGATACTGGCTCAAAAACTTCAAGGCCATACACCCATGAATAACAGAACAACTCCAGCATTGTATCACAAATCACCATGCGCCCAAATGGATGACCACAGGAAGAACATCCTTAGTACAGAAAGACAAGAGTAAGGGAAATATAGCCAGTAACTACAAGACTATCACCTGCCTACCAATAATGTGGAAGTTACTAACAGGTATCATCAGCGAAAGGCTATACAACTACCTAGAGGATACAAACACCATCCCCCACCAACAGAAAGGCTGCAGAAGGAAGTGTAGGGGCACAAAAGACCAGCTCCTGATAGACAAAATGATAATGAAGAACAGTAAGAGAAGGAAAACCAACCTAAGCATGGCATGGATAGACTATAAGAAAGCCTTCAACATGATACTACACACATGGCTAATAGAATGCCTGAAAATATATGGGGCAGAGGAAAACACCATCAGCTTCCTCAAAAATACAATGCGCAACTGGAATACAATACTTACAAGCTCTGGAATAAGACTAGCAGAGGTTAATATCAGGAGAGGGATCTTCCAGGGCGACTCACTGTCCCCACTACTCTTCGTAGTAGCCATGATTCCCATGACAAAAGTACTGCAGAAGATGGATGCAGGGTACCAACTCAAGAAAAGAGGCAACAGATTTAACCATCTGATGTTCATGGACGAAATCAAGCTGTATGGTAAGAGCATCAAGGAAATGGATACCCTAATCCAGACTGTAAGGATTGTATCTGGGGACATCAGGATGGAGTTTGGAATAGAAAAATGTGCCTTAGTCGACATACAAAAGTGCAAAGTAACATGGACTGAAGGGATAAAGCTACCAGATGGGAGCAACATCAAACACATAGATGAAACGGGATATAAATACCTGGGAATAATGGAAGGAGGGGATATAAAACACCAAGAGATAAAGGACATGATCAGGAAAGAATATATGCAGAGACTCAAGGCAATACTCAAGTCAAAACTCAACGCCGGAAATATGATATAAGTCATAAACCCATGGGCAGTGCCAGTAATCAGATACAGTGCAGGAATAGTGGAATGGACGAAGGCAGAACTCCGCAACATAGACCATAAAACTAGGAAACATATGACAATACACAAAGCACTACACCCAAGAGCAAATACGGACAGACTATACATAACACGAAAGGAAGGAGGGAGAGGACTACTAAGCATAGAGGACTGCGCCAACATCGAAAACAGAGCACCGGGCAATATATGAAAACCAGTGAAGACGAGCGGCTCATGAGTGCATGGGAAGAAGGACTGATAAAAGTAGACAAAGACTCAGAAATATACACAGACAGGAGAAAGACAAACAGAACAGAGGAATGACACAACAAACCAATGCACGGACAATATATGAGACAGACTAAAGAACTGGCCAGCGATGACGCATGGCAATGGTTACAGAGGGGAGAGCTCAAGAAGGAAACTGAAGGAATGATAACAGTGGCACATGATCAGGCCCTAAGAATCAGATATATCCAAAGAACGATAGATGGAAATAATATCTCTCCCATATGTAGGAAGTGCAATACGAAAAATGGGACCATAAACCACATAGCAAGCGAATGTCAGGCACTTGCACAGAACCAGTACAAAAAGAGGCATGATTCAGTGGCAAAAGCCCTCCACTGGAGCTCTGCAAGAAACACCAGCTACCTTGCAGTAATAAGTGATATGAGCACCAACCTGAAGGAGTGATAGAAAACGATCAGGCAAAGATCCTCTGGGACTATGGTATCAAAACAGATAGGGTGATATGTGCAAAAAGACCAGACATGACGTTGATTGACAAAATCAAGAAGAAAGTATCACTCATTGATGTCGCAATACCATGGGACACCAGAGTTGAAGAGAAAGAAAGGGGAAAAATGGATAAGTATCAATACCTGAAAATAGAAATAAGAAGGATATGGGATATGCCAGTGGAAATCGTACCCATAATCATAGGAGCACTAGGCACGATCCCAAGATCCCTGAAAAGGAATCTAGAAAAAGTAGAGGCTAAAGTAGCTCCAGGACTCGTGCAGAAGAGTGTGATCCTAGAAACGGCACACATAGTAAGAAAAGTGATGGACTCCTAAGGAGGCAGGATGCAACCCGGAACCCCACACTATAAATACCACCCAGTCGAATTGGAGGACTGTGATAGAGCAAAAAAAAATAAATAAATAATAATAATAATAATAATAATAATAATAATAATAATAATAATAATAAAAATAATAATAATAATATAATAATAATTATTATTATTATTATTATTATTATTATTATTATTATTATTATTATTATTATTATTATTATTATTATTTCCTATCTTAGTTATCATATTAGACTGGGTGGTATTCATAATGTGGGGTTCTGGGTTGCATCCCACCTCCAGAGGAGTCCATCAATTTTCACTGTGTGCGTTTTTTCTAATAGCATGCTCTTCTGCATGAGTCCTGGAGCTACTTTGGCATCTAGTTTTCCTGGTTCCTTTTCAGGGTTTTTGAAATCATACTTAGTGTTCCTATGGTTACGGGTACAATTTCTACTGGCATATCCCATATCCTTCTTATTTCTTCTTTTCAGGCTTTAAAAATTAAAAATTTTTCTTTCTCTCATCTAGTCTGGTGTCTCATGGTACTGGAATATCAATGAGTGATGCTTTTTTCTTGGTTTCGTTAAGTTTATATTATTATAAATCACCCCAGGGACTAAAACCTTATTTAGTTGATATATTAGTAATAAACGCTTTATCACTGTCTAAAAATGAAAATGAAATGGGTTTACTAATTGATATAGGATGTCGTTTAGAGCAATTGGGAATTTAAAGGCTTCATAAGAAGGAAGATAGAAGACGTTTTAGAAGAATAAGGTAAGTATCAAGAAATTTTGAATTTTTGTCTTATATCAGGGTTGTATGACCATCTAATTGTACATAAAAAACATTTGGTGGTCAAATGTCAATAAAACTTACAGAAAGAAAGCCAAGATCTATTTGCCTTTCATTTCATTCACAGGAAGAAGTCACAATGAATCACAGCAAATTAAAGATTGCTTTTGTGGACTTATATAGATTTCGGATCTTCCTAACCAACCAATAGAACAGCAGCTAGGGAAGTTCTGTTAGAATTTTGAAAGCCAAAAATTTTGCTTGTAATATCGGGGTGTGTCTTGTCAATTGTATGTTTTCCCGTATGACGAGTTCAATAAAAGCTTACAAAGAACTAAAATTGATAGAAAATGCATTTTTGTAGTTTTTAGTGCCTGTCATATATAAATGTTTATGTTTTTGATTTCAAAAACTAATGAGATATGAAACACTATTAAATAATGTTGTGTTGTACATTATTTCCACATTATTTTTCTACATTTAAACATAAATTAATTTCTTTACTCTTACAAAAAGAACAACAATGGTTCTTAGTAACTCTTCAACCAGATCATGCCCATTTCCGACAGGTACAAGGTGATACAAGTTCAGGAGGTTGCACAAGTTCTATTGTTATGATAGGCTGAAAATTTCCATCTTCTGTATACCCATATTTCAGAGGGTCCAGTGATGAATGGTTCTCCAGCACATTCATCCACATGTAGCACTGTAGGTATGCACTCTTTGATGTGAAACCTAATTGTTGATAATGGGGGACAAAATTTAGCGAAGCTAAGATTCTTTGCCTGATGGTATTGTTCAAATCGTTCACCATCACAGTTTAGCTTTGATGAACCAAGTAACTTAGCAATAAATTGTTCAGCATTTTGTAGCATCTCTTCATTAAGTAGAGCAACCCCAAAATCCTCCAAAAGTTTCCCTAATTATAGAACAGTTTTGATTGCCATAAGCTTTGTCCCTATCTTGCTTGTTGTATCACAACCTGTTAGACTGTGCACTGCAGGTAGAATATTTACAAGTAGGTCGTCCATGTTTTCATCATTTTGGTGACGTGATATATATTTGGCAGATGAACGAACGTCTTTAATAATTCACAGTTCCTCCAGTTCACCTTTTTGAAAACTCATTTTAAAATGGTATAGTGCAGATATCATGACATCCGTATCAGCCGAAGTAATCATGACTCTTTCAACAATGTCAGTTGACAAAGTTTTCTATGCGTTTCATAATCTTATCATTAGCTTTCTCACAACTACATTTGAGTGATGTATCCAAGTTGCAGAATCATTTGTCAACTTCACGCACATCTTTGGCGTCACTTTGTGTTGTCCTCCCAAATACACATATTTTTGTGGTTTCCTTGCTTTACAAGCCATTCTATAAACAGTGTTTGGTAAAGCTTATTGTTCTGCTTGAGGCGCAAAAAGTTTCTATGTTAACAGGAAGAGGTATACTAGGACTGTTAGGTGTTAATTCAATAGGATCCACTTTTTTATCCTAAGCCCCTCCCAGTACTTTAGACTAATCTTTTCATACAAATCAAAACCAATATCAGTTTGTGAGCTGCCCTCTGAAAGTCTCATAAACTTTCTCCATCAGTTGTCAAGGTGATAATCTCCAAAGGTCTTACATTTTAGTACTTTATCATACAATTTTCGTGCATATGCCATGAAATCAATTATTACAGCTGTGTTCTTAATGCTGGATGATTAGCCATCATTTGTCTTTTTCTTAAAACTTACTTTCAAGTTCTTTACTCAGATATGCCTTTTCTGTTTTTTTTTCAAAAATCCGCCAGATGTCAGGTAGTAAGACATGGATGTGAGTTCATACCTTAGTAATGTTTCTGCACTGAAGCCTCTGGAACACGCTATATCTATCCATCATAATGTATCACTTGATTCCTTCAGTGAAGACTCAGTAGCAGATTATACTTTTTTGTTTTTTAGGAAACATTTTGTGAATGGGATCTACAACACTTTTTGGTTTTTCAGTCAGCCTTTCCTTGACAAAGGTTTGGTAAGCAGTCTCGCCTTTATTGTGGACATGGAGTATATACTTGTGGATCCATCTTCGCCTAAGTCATGAGATTAGATATGCTACAACTTTCAGCCCTCAAAAAGGGATTTTATCTCTCACGACTGTTGGTCTTGAATTTTTAGTGACTTGGAGAACTCATGATGGAGGGCAAGCTCGTCATCTTCATCCAGACCACAAATTGTTCTCAAGAAATTGGTCAGTTTTTTCATGACTGATTAAGTTATGCTTTGTCACAACATTTTTTTGTCTCCTAATTCCAATTATTCCTCCAGATACCTTTGCTGGTTTATTGTAGTGTTGTTCAAATGTTTGATTGAAGGCAATACTGCTGAATCTTTTGCTGGAATGTTAAACTGTAAAATGACCATTTTTCACGGTCCTTATATATCAGTGGGTGATCCGTTTCGAGTTTCAAGCAATCATCATAATATGAAGTACTCCAACACACATAATTTCTGTTGAAGGAAAAGAACAGTGGCAAACACTCCCTTATGTTGCATACATGCAAATCCTAATTATTTTCTCTGTCACCTCGAATTAGGTCTCTAAGAAGTGGTATAAGTGTAGACACAAACCGGTCCCAGTAACAGAACACCTCACTCTCCTTCACACCACATTCTCTGAATTGCTCAAAATCTGTTAGGATATCACTCAGGTTACTGAGAGTAGTTTTGGCTTCAACTGATAAACATCGATCTAGATTCACTGATAACTGCAGACGTTTGATAACTGAAAACAAGGCAGAGTACTTCACTTTGTCACATTGATCCATGAGTGCTCTACACTGAAGTGTTTGCATGACTTTTCACAACATTCCAATTACGCTGACTGCCCGAGCATAATGATTGCCATTTAAAGCACTCTCTGCTAAACGTGGGTCCATTGTTTCATTCTCGACAATGATTTCAGAGGACCAACTGTTTCTAAGGTATAGTTTGATGCACTACGGCACCTTTAGCTATGTGATATACGCCCTTGTCACACCACAAAGAACCCTCTTGAAGATTTAGCTGCTGCAGCACATCTTCGAAGTTTACCATTGATGTATAAATTGAATCATACTACAGGATTGGAGTAAATCCAGTGAATGTTCGATAAGATGAATGGCTAGCCATTGCACTCATAAAAGCATTTCTTGATGATATTTCTACTTCATCAGGGAATTCGAGCTGAGGTACATTCGAATCTTTAAGAAAGTTTTAGAGAAACAATACAAGAACCAAAACTCTTCCTATCTTTCTTATTTCAGTTAGCGTACTTAAATCATTGCTTGGAAAGCGTCATTTGAAAGTGTACATCTTCGTTTTGGCTTGTGGTAGCACAAACGTTTCTGAGCTCCAATTTCTTTAATGAGAGTATGTGATGTATCATCAATACCAAACATACCTGCATGGTTTTCTGGATGATCAGTTTCATCTAATATGATATTCTGCCGGTTATCCTCTACTTGAAGATCTTTGAAAAAGACTGGTAGTATGTCATGTGTTCCGTGCATACTTGACTTTGTATCTTCTGCTGAATCTTTTGCTTGAATGTTGAACTGTAAAATTACCATTTTTAAAGTCCTTGTGTATCAATGTGTAATCCTTTTCAAGTTTCAAGCAATCATCATAATATAAAGTACATCAATGTACATAATTTGTTCTGTCAAAGGGAGAGAACAGTGGTAAACACTCCCTTATGCTGCATACAGGCAAATCACAATTACTTTCTCTGTCACCTCGAATTAGGTGTCTAAGAAGTAGTATAAGTGTAGACACAAACAGGTCCCAGTAACAGAACACCTCACTCTTCTTCACAGCACGTTCTCTGAATTCCTCAAAATCTGTTAGGATATCACTCATGTTACTGAGAGTAGTTTTAATCCAATATGATATTTTGCTGGCAATCCTCTACTTAACGATCTTGGAACAAAACTGGTACCGTGTCATGTGTTCCATGCATACCTGACTTTGTATCTTCTCTATCAAAATTGTCCATCGCACCACGCACAAGGATCTCAGGTTTAATTGAAGGTGGTATTGGGACACGGTGTCCTTCTGCCCTGGTGATCGTTTTATTTGCTAGCATCTGGTTTTGGCATAAGCCTTCATCGTAGCTGTAGCTAAGTCTTTGACGGTTGAACATCATAATGAGTATTTATGATCTATCCAAATTGTGAATAGCTTGGCATTATTCCGTGGTGTTTTTCTTTAACCTGAAACAATGCATCAAATCTACATTGAGTAGATGTTGATTTAATGCATGACGGTGTTAATGCCTGTAAGAACTTGTCCCACTGCTTTGGCCGACATTGTTCATACTCGCTTTAAGCTCTTTTTAGGTTATTTGCATCACAAAATGTTTCACCTAATTTGAAGTCATAGTTTTTTGGCCTCTTCACGGAGTATGGCAGCACAATAATTTGTAATAGCATCACAAGATCGAACTATATCTTACAACCAAACCATAGTCAACGTTAGATACATAGACAACCAGGGAAAATAACTTTTCACTTGGGTATGCAAAACATACATTATCACCATACACCTCAATGATTACCGACTTTATTTCTTTTTGTTTCATAAATTCATCACGAAGATCAGTTAGTGCATAACCCTTCGCCTGAAAATTCGTATTTTCAAAAATATTTGATCTAATCATGTGTTTTCTTTGACCAGGAACATTTTCACTCTCCTTTGATGTTTTGTACTTGTTAATGTGTGGTTTCATGCAATTATTATGGTACATTATACCTGAGGCAAACACACTTGATATTTCATTCAAAGTAAACTTCTTCCTAAAACCTCATCTGAAAAAAAAATAAAATAAAAACCATCGTTGCATCCAGAAATTCTTGTGCTCTTCCAAGCTCTTGAATGCGGAAAAGTCTTGTCTCACTTTTACGTTTCGACTGGTTGCAAATAATACATACTAATGGCAGCAGTTCTGATTTACCTAATATCGGAGTACGTTTTCTAGCTTACAGATGCTTGGTGCATTTTGAAGTTTCTTGTGATGGGGTTTGATTCAATGATTTGGTAATTCTTTTTTTATTTTAGTATGTAGTGCCTGTAACATATCATGTGGTAAAAAAAAGGATTCTCTGTCTGTACAACTACAACATCTTTTGACGTAGCACTCGCTTTTCTCACTTGCTGTCGGTCTGAGTTTGTTCCATACAAGTTTTCCAGCCGTTTTGACTTGCATAAAACACAGATACAAGCTTCTTCAGATTCTTTCCTTTTCTTCCTCGGGAGAGACCTTTCTAACTCTACTGTCTCCATGGTTTTAATTTATTCCATGCTCAATTGATCAACAGCCACACATTAGCCTGGGAAAAGAAAAAAAATATGAACTTTGGTCACATTGTAGAAAACAAGATAACTATATGGGCATATACGCTAAATAATAATAATAAAAAAAAAACTATCAGTTTTATAGATCATTTTGCTTTTACTGAACTCTGCGTTGGGGAAAACATGCCACGCCCTGA
>NC_061095.1:34922795-34925295 GCF_015104395.2 Macrobrachium nipponense | reverse complement strand
AAAATTTTTGAAATTTTGTTTCAAAATTCACTAAAAAAACTTATATTTTATCAATTAAATTGCAGTTCCTCAGAAAAGTCAAAATTGGAACTACTGAAAATGTAAAAGATTCTGTCAAAATTTCTTTTATTGTTTTATTTCCAAAAGTTGACAGTCTCTGCTGGTCATACTTTGGACACTCGCACAAGACATGTCCCTGACTGTACCAACTCCTTGCACTCTGAACACTCTGGAGCAGGGTCGCGTGGGTTGCTCATCAAGTGCCCGTGTGTCAGACGAGTGTGGCCTATACGGAGGCGTGTCAGGATTACTTGTGCATGTCTCTCTCTTTGATATGCTGAACTCCATTTGTTAACATCCTGTTTTATTTGTTTTAATTTATTATTTTTCAGGCTCTTCAGCCCATACGTTTTGCCATTTATTTACAATTATTGTTTTTATATATCTTATATAATCACTGGTGGGGATGTTTACATTTGCTTTTATCATTTGGACTGCTTCTTTAGCTGCTTTATCAGCCTCTTCATTTCCTCTTATCCCCACATGAGCAGGGATCCAACATATTTTAAATATTTTTGGCCATTTTTATATAATTTGTGGAGTTCAAATTGAATTTGCTGTACAATATTATTTTTTGGATTGTAATTCTGAAGAGCTTCTATGGCACTTCTCGAGTCACTAAAAATCACAAAATTATTAATTGAAGTTTGCTTTATAATTTTGATAGCTACTTTAATTGCACACAACTCTGCTGTGAAGACTGAGGCATGATTGGGTAAAGAAAATTGATATGTTTTGTTCTGCGATATTAAGCTGGCATATCCTACGCCATGTTGCGATTTGGACCCGTCGGTATATATTGCATAATGTGAACTTTTTTGTCTTATATGTTCTATGGTTTTTTGTTTATGGTGTTCTGGGGTATATACGGAACTTTTTGATAAATATTTCAAGTGAGTGCAAGTCTTTACTTTAATCATAGTCCAATGGGGTGGTAACTTTACTATTGGAGGTACTTGTATATTTATATTTAATGACTCGAACAGTCTATTAGTTCTAATTGGGAAAGGTGGTGAATGATTGTTTATAAAGACATCCCTTAACTCAAATAGACTTTTAGTTGGTGAATCACTTGCCTTGATTCTTAATGCACTTTTCATGGTTATGACTTCTCTATGGAGGGATAGTGGCAGTTCGCCACATTCAACTTGTACAGAGGAGACTGGTGAGGATCTAAATGCTCCTGTGCATATTCTTAGGCCTTCGTTGTGAATTGGGTCTAATATTTTCAGTGCTGCTTCTGAAGCTGACCCGTATATTTCACTTCCATAATCAATGATTGATAGCACTGTTGCTTTATACAAAGTTAGATAAGAGTATGTCTATCAGCTCCCCAATTTTGGTGTGAGAGAGTTTTTTAATTAGGTTTAATGCTCTTTTGCATTTCGATTTTATGTAAGTTATATGGGCTTTCCAGTTGAGGTGTGCATCAAAATATCAAAACCTAAAATTTTGTAGTTTGGCTAATTGGTATATTATGGTTTCTCATTTTTAATTCTGCTTCTTCACCACCTTTTTCCAAATTTTACTTTTATAAAAAATGACCGCTTGGGTTTTTTTCTATGGAAAATCTAAATCCTACTGATGAGGCCCATTCACCATATATTTTTATTATAGTTTTATTAATAATTCTTTCTGCATGTTTTATGCGTGATGCTGTGTAATATATTGCAAAATCATCCATATACAAATTACTCTTAATTCCAACCGGTAACATGTTCTGATGTTGTTAAGTTGCCAATGTGAACAAAAAGTACCACTAAGGACGCTACCTTGTGGTACTCCATTTTCAACGTGGAAATATTTTGGAAAAAACATTATCTTTTCTCACCTGAAAAGTGCGGTCAGTCATAAAGTTTTAATAAATTTAGGAAGATGGCCGCGGATGTTATTATTATGTAAAGATTTTAATATTGCATACCTCCATGTAGTGTCGTATGCCTTTTGAATGTCAAAAAAGACAGCTATTGTAATTTGTTTTCTTTCAAATCCTCTACGTATATGGTCTTCCAAACTACACAGAGAATCTAATGTAGACCTATTACGTTGTGAACCAAACTGTGTAGGACTTAAAAGTTTATTTTCACGAATGTGCCATGTAAGTCGTGCATTTACCATTTTCTCCATAACTTGCATATACAACTTAATTGTTAATGAGATAGGTCTATAATTATTCACATTACTAGCATCTTTTCCTGGTTTGGGTATAGTAATTATTATTGCATTTCGCCTCTGGAAACAAGTTTTGGAGCCATAAATGATTGTAAAATTTTAATAAGTATGATTTTGCCAAAGGTGCTAGGTTGGCAATCATCTCAAAGCAAACATCATCTCCTCACCAGGGGGCAGATTTATTACTGTTCAAGAGAGCATATTCTAACTCTTCCATATTGAATTTTTTATTAATAATATATATCTTCCTTTGTCTCAAAATTAAGTA